>NW_025335091.1:110000-112500 GCF_018152115.1 Drosophila rhopaloa
CTGCCATATAACTGAACGATCGGAAATGCCATAACTTTGGTGTTTGTAAAGTTAGGAAGTTGGGATTTTCTATGGGTTTTGAATTTGGCTAATCAATCCGACATGCCGAATTTCATAAGGATCGGCCGACTATATCCTATAGCTGCCATATAACTGATTGATCGGAAATGCCATAACTTTGGTGTTTGTAAAGTTAGAATGTTGGGATTTTCTATGGGTTTTATATTTGGCTAATCAATCCGACATGCCGAATTTCATAAGGATCGGCCGACTATATCCTATAGCTGCCATATAACTGATTGATCGGAAATGCCATAACTTTGGTGTTTGTAAAGTTAGGAAGTTGGCATTTTCTATGGGTGTTATATTTGGCCAGCCAATCCGACCTACCAAATTTCATAAGGATCGGCCGACTATATCCTATAGCTGCCATATAACTGAACGATTGGAAATGTCATAACTTTGGTGTTGTTAAAGTTAGGAAGTTGGGATTTTTTATGAGTATTAAGAATGCATCATTTGAATAATTTTGGAGAATATAATTTACAGAGTATTCTGCAAGGGTATATCAACTTCGGCTCCGCCCGAAGTTAGCTTTCCTTTCTTGTTCAATTTAACTTTGATCAAATTTTTCACCCATTTTCATGTCAGTTATTTCTAATTTGACTTGTTTAACTTTGACCCAAAATTGAACTTCGAGAGTCCATAACTTTACCAAGCTAAAGCCGATTGCAAAGTGGCATACCTCTAAAGACTTCTGATTCGATTCTCTAAAAATCTGCATTCAAATTTTTCAATTTAACGTCGATTAATATTTTGACCCATTTTCATGTCAGTTATTTCTAGATTTCCGAGGACTTGTAACAGAGTGACTAAAAATTGGACTTAGAGAGTCCATAACTTTACCAAACTTAAGCCGTTTCCAAAGTGGCATACCTCTAAAGACTTCTGATTCGATTCTCTAAAAATCTGCATTCAAATTTTTATACCCTTGCAGAGGGTATTATAATTTTGGTCAAAAGTGTGCAACGCAGTGAAGGAGACATCTCCGACCCTATAAAGTATATATATTCTTGATCAGGATCACCTCCTGAGTTGATATAGCCATGTCCGTCTGTCCGTCTGTCCGTCTGTCTGTCCGTCTGTCCGTCTGTCCGTCTGTCTGTTTCTACGCAAACTAGTCTCTCAGTTTTAAAGCTATCGGATTGAAACTTTGCACACACCCTTCTTTCCTTTGCACGCAGTATATAAGTCGGAACGGCCGGGATCGGCCGACTATATCCTATAGCTGCCATATAACTGATTGATCGGAAATGCCATAACTTTCGTGTTTGTAAAGTTAGGAAGTTGGGATTTTCTATGGGTTTTATATTTAGCCAATCAATCCGACCTACCAAATTTCATAAGGATCGGCCGACTATATCCTATAGCTGCCATATAACTGATTGATCGGAAATGCCATAACTTTGGTGTTTGTAAAGTTAGGAAGTTGGGATTTTCTATGGGTTTTATTTTTGGCCAATCAATCCGACCTACCAAACTTCATAAGGATCGGCCGACTATATCCTATAGCCATATAACTGAACGATTGGAAATGCCATAACTTTGGTCTTTTTAAAGTTAGGAAGTTGGGATTTTTTATGAGTATTAAGAATGCATCATATGAATAAATTTGGGGAATATAATTTATAGAGTATTCTGCAAGGGTATACAACTTCGGCTCCGCCCGAAGTTAGCTTTCCTTTCTTGTTCAATTTACGTTGATCAAATTTTTGACCCATTTTCATGTCAGTTACTCAAAATTGGACTTAGAGAGTCCATAACTTCACCAAACTCAACCCAATTCCAAAGTGGCATACCTCTAAAGACTTCTGATTCGATTCTCTAAAAATCTGCATTCAAATTTTTATACCCTTGCAGAGGGTATTATAATTTTGGTCAAAAGTGTGCAACGCAGTGAAGGAGACATCTCCGACCCTATAAAGTATATATTCTTGATCAGGATCACCTCCTGAGTTGATATAGCCATGTCCGTCTGTCCGTCTGTCTGTCCGTCTGTCTGTCCGTCTGTCTGTCCGTCTGTCTGTCCGTCTGTCTGTTTCTACGCAAACTAGTCTCTCAGTTTTAAAGCTATCGAATTGAAACTTTGCACATACCCTTCTTTCCTTTGCACGCAGTATATATGTCGGAACGGCCGGGATCGGCCGACTATATCCTATAGCTGCCATATAACTGATTGATCGGAAATGCCATATCTTTGGTGTTTGTAAAGTTAGAATGTTGGGATTTTCTATGGGTTTTATATTTGGCTAATCAATCCGACATGCCGAATTTCATAAGGATCGGCCGACTATATCCTATAGCTGCCATATAACTGAACGATTGGAAATGTCATAACTTTGGTGTTTTTAATGTCAGTTATTTCTAACTTGACTTGTTTAACTTTGACCCAAAATTGAACTTCGAGAGTCCATAAATTTACCAAACTTAAGCCGATTCC
>NW_025335091.1:115000-120847 GCF_018152115.1 Drosophila rhopaloa
AATGTCAGTTATTTCTAACTTGACTTGTTTAACATTGACCCAAAATTGAACTTCGAGAGTCCATAACTTTACGAAGCTAAAGCCGATTGCAAAGTGGCATACCTCTAAAGACTTCTGATTCGATTCTCTAAAAATCTGCATTCAAATTTTTATACCCTTGCAGAGGGTATTATAATTTTGGTCAAAAGTGTGCAACGCAGTGAAGGAGACATCTCCGACCCTATAAAGTATATATATTCTTGATCAGGATCACCTCCTGAGTTGATATAGCCATGTCCGTCTGTCCGTCTGTCCGTCTGTCCGTCTGTCTGTCCGTCTGTCTGTTTCTACGCGAACTAGTCTCTCAGTTTTAAAGATATCGAATTGAAACTTTGCACACACCCTTCTTTCCTTTGCACGCAGTATATAAGTCGGAACGGCCGGGATCGGCCGACTATATCCTATAGCTGCCATATAACTGAACGATCGGAAATGCCATAACTTTGGTGTTTGTAAAGTTAGGAAGTTGGGATTTTCTATGGGTTTTGAATTTGGCTAATCAATCCGACATGCCGAATTTCATAAGGATCGGCCGACTATATCCTATAGCTGCCATATAACTGATTGATCGGAAATGCCATAACTTTGGTGTTTGTAAAGTTAGAATGTTGGGATTTTCTATGGGTTTTATATTTGGCTAATCAATCCGACATGCCGAATTTCATAAGGATCGGCCGACTATATCCTATAGCTGCCATATAACTGATTGATCGGAAATGCCATAACTTTGGTGTTTGTAAAGTTAGGAAGTTGGCATTTTCTATGGGTGTTATATTTGGCCAGCCAATCCGACCTACCAAATTTCATAAGGATCGGCCGACTATATCCTATAGCTGCCATATAACTGAACGATTGGAAATGTCATAACTTTGGTGTTGTTAAAGTTAGGAAGTTGGGATTTTTTATGAGTATTAAGAATGCATCATTTGAATAATTTTGGAGAATATAATTTACAGAGTATTCTGCAAGGGTATATCAACTTCGGCTCCGCCCGAAGTTAGCTTTCCTTTCTTGTTCAATTTAACTTTGATCAAATTTTTCACCCATTTTCATGTCAGTTATTTCTAATTTGACTTGTTTAACTTTGACCCAAAATTGAACTTCGAGAGTCCATAACTTTACCAAGCTAAAGCCGATTGCAAAGTGGCATACCTCTAAAGACTTCTGATTCGATTCTCTAAAAATCTGCATTCAAATTTTTCAATTTAACGTCGATTAATATTTTGACCCATTTTCATGTCAGTTATTTCTAGATTTCCGAGGACTTGTAACAGAGTGACTAAAAATTGGACTTAGAGAGTCCATAACTTTACCAAACTTAAGCCGTTTCCAAAGTGGCATACCTCTAAAGACTTCTGATTCGATTCTCTAAAAATCTGCATTCAAATTTTTATACCCTTGCAGAGGGTATTATAATTTTGGTCAAAAGTGTGCAACGCAGTGAAGGAGACATCTCCGACCCTATAAAGTATATATATTCTTGATCAGGATCACCTCCTGAGTTGATATAGCCATGTCCGTCTGTCCGTCTGTCTGTCCTTCTGTCTGTCCGTCTGTCTGTTTCTACGCAAACTAGTCTCTCAGTTTTAAAGCTATCGAATTGAAACTTTGCACATACCCTTCTTTCCTTTGCACGCAGTATATATGTCGGAACGGCCGGGATCGGCCGACTATATCCTATAGCTGCCATATAACTGATTGATCGGAAATGCCATATCTTTGGTGTTTGTAAAGTTAGAATGTTGGGATTTTCTAAGGGTTTTATATTTGGCTAATCAATCCGACATGCCGAATTTCATAAGGATCGGCCGACTATATCCTATAGCTGCCATATAACTGATTGATCGGAAATGCCATAACTTTGGTGTTTGTAAAGTTAGAATGTTGGGATTTTCTATGGGTTTTATATTTGGCTAATCAATCCGACATGCCGAATTTCATAAAGATCGGCCGACTATATCCTATAGCTGCCATATAACTGAACGATTGGAAATGTCATAACTTTGGTGTTTTTAATGTCAGTTATTTCTAACTTGACTTGTTTAACTTTGACCCAAAATTGAACTTCGAGAGTCCATAACTTTACGAAGCTAAAGCCGATTGCAAAGTGGCATACCTCTAAAGACTTCTGATTCGATTCTCTAAAAATCTGCATTCAAATTTTTCAATTTAACGTCGATTAACTTTTTGACCCATTTTCATGTCAGTTATTTCTAGATTTCCGAGGACTAGTAACAGAGTGACTAAAAATTGGACTTAGAGAGTCCATAACTTTACCATAACTTTACGAAGCTAAAGCCGTTTCCAAAGTGGCATACCTCTAAAGACTTCTGATTCGATTCTCTAAAAATCTGCATTCAAATTTTTCAATTTAACGTTGATCAAATTTTTGACCCATTTTCATGTCAGTTATTTCTAATTTGACTTGTTTAACTTTGACCCAAAATTGAACTTCGAGAGTCCATAAATTTACCAAACTTAAGCCGATTCCAAAGTGGCATACCTCTAAAGACTTCTGATTCGATTCTCTAAAAATCTGCATTCAAATTTTTCAATTTAACGTTGATCAAATTTTTGTCCCATTTTCATGTCAGTTATTTTTAGTTTTCCGAGGACTTGTAACAGAGTGACTCAAAATTGGACTTAGAGAGTCCATAACTTTATCAAACTTAAGTCGATTCCAAAGTGGCATACCTCTAAAGACTTCTGATTCGATTCTCTAAAAATCTGCATTCAAATTTTTATACCCTTGCAGAGGGTATTATAATTTTGGTCAAAAGTGTGCAACGCAGTGAAGGAGACATCTCCGACCCTATAAAGTATATATATTCTTGATCAGGATCACCTCCTGAGTTGATATAGCCATGTCCGTCTGTCCGTCTGTCCGTCTGTCTGTCCGTCTGTCTGTCCGTCTGTCTGTTTCTACGCAAACTAGTCTCTCAGTTTTAAAGCTATCGAATTGAAATTTTGCACATACCCTTCTTTCCTTTGCACGCAGTATATATGTCGGAACGGCCGGGATCGGCCGACTATATCCTATAGCTGCCATATAACTGATTGATCGGAAATGCCATATCTTTGGTGTTTGTAAAGTTAGAATGTTGGGATTTTCTAAGGGTTTTATATTTGGCTAATCAATCCGACATGCCGAATTTCATAAGGATCGGCCGACTATATCCTATAGCTGCCATATAACTGATTGATCGGAAATGCCATAACTTTGGTGTTTGTAAAGTTAGAATGTTGGGATTTTCTCTGGGTTTTATATTTATACCCTTGCAGAGGGTATTATAATTTTGGTCAAAAGTGTGCAACGCAGTGAAGGAGACATCTCCGACCCTATAAAGTATATATATTCTTGATCAGGATCACCTCCTGAGTTGATATAGCCATGTCCGTCTGTCCGTCTGTCCGTCTGTCCGTCTGTCCGTCTGTCTGTCCGTCTGTCTGTCCGTCTGTCTGTCCGTCTGTCTGTTTCTACGCAAACTAGTCTCTCAGTTTTAAAGCTATCGAGTTCAAACTTTGCACACACCCTTCTTTCCTTTGCACGCAGTATATATGTCGGAACGGCCGGGATCGGCCGACTATATCCTATAGCTGCCATATAACTGATTGATCGGAAATGCCATAACTTTGGTGTTTGTAAAGTTAGGAAGTTGGAATTTTCTATGGGTTTTACATTTGGCCAATAAATCCGACCTACCAAATTTCATAAGGATCGGCCGACTATATCCTATAGCTGCCATATAACTGATTGATCGGAAATGCCATAACTTTGGTGTTTGTTAAGTTAGGAAGTTGGGATTTTCTATGGGTTTTATATTTGGCCAATAAATCCGACCTACCAAATTTCATAAGGATCAGCCGACTATATCCTATAGCCGCCATATAACTGATTGATCGGAATAACTTTGGTGTTTGTTAAGTTAGGAAGTTGGGATTTTTTATGAGTATTAAGAATGCATCATATGAATAATTTTGGAGAATATAATTTACAGAGTATTCTGCAAGGGTATATCAACTTCGGCTCCGCCCGAAGTTAGCTTTCCTTTCTTGTTGGCTAATCAATCCGACATGCCGAATTTCATAAGGATCGGCCGACTATATCCTATAGCTGCCATATAACTGAACGATTGGAAATGTCATAACTTTGGTGTTTTTAATGTCAGTTATTTCTAACTTGACTTGTTTAACTTTGACCCAAAATTGAACTTCGAGAGTCCATAACTTTACCAAGCTAAAGCCGATTGCAAAGTGGCATACCTCTAAAGACTTCTGATTCGATTCTCTAAAAATCTGCATTCAAATTTTTTATACCCGTTACTCGTAGAGTAAAAGGGTATATTGTATTCGTGCAAAAGTATGTAACAGCTAGAAGGAAGCGTTTCCGACCCTATAAAGTATATATATTCTTGATCAGGATCACTAGCCGAGTCGATCTAGCCATGTCCGTCTGTATGTCCGTCTGTCTGTCTGTCTGTCTGTCTGTCTGTCTGTCCGTATGAACGCTGAGATCTCGGAAACTATAAAAGCTTGAGGATTGGCATTTTGCATGTAGATTTTAGAAGTTCCTACGCAGCGCAAGTTTGTTTCAAAATGGTGCCACGCCCATTTCAACGCCCACAATCGCTTATATACGATTTTAAAAATTTAAATATTTCGGAAAAGTAAAAATGCAGTTTTATTGTGTTTATCAATACCTATCGAAATGTAGAAGAAATTTTTCAAATCGGACCATTCGTTAAAAAGTTATGGGTGATCAAAGTTTCTATCTCCATCTCCCTCACACTCCCTTTACTTGAGTAACGGGTATCTGATAGTCGTGGCTCCCGACTATAGCGTTCTCTCTTGTTCAATTTAATGTCGATTAACTTTTTGACCCATTTTCATGTCAGTTATTTCTAGATTTCCGAGGACTTGTAACAGAGTGACTAAAAATTGGACTTAGAGAGTCCATAACTTTACCAAACTTAAGCCGTTTCCAAAGTGGCAAAGTGGAAATGCCATAACTTTGGTGTTTGTTAAGTTAGGAAGTTGGGATTTTCTATGGGTTTTTTTTTTGGCCAATCAATCCGACCTACCAAATTTCATAAGGATCGGCCGACTATATCCTATAGATGTCATATAACTGATTGATCGGAAATGCCATATCTTTGATGTTTGTTAAGTTAGGAAGTTGGGATTTTCTATGGGTTTTATTTTTGGCTAATCAATCCGACCTACCAAATTTCATAAGGATCGGCCGACTATATCTTATAGCTGCCATATAACTGAACGATTGGAAATGACATAACTTTGGTGTTTTTAAAGTTAGGAAGTTGGGACATTTTATGAGTATTAAGAATACATCATATGAATAATTTTGGACAATATCCCTAAAGATTATAAAATGAAAGACCGATTTTTAAGGGGATACGGCCACAGCCCAAACCGTAAGAGCAAGAGCAGCCAAATTTTTTCACAGTATTCCATTGGGGGCGTGGGCGCCCACTAAGATCCGATATGTCCCCCCAGTGGCCCCAAACAGCTCCAACATCCATTATTCTGAGCAAAAAAAGTTGATGTATTTAAGCATAACTTCTAATCTGGTTGGAATTTCGATATTTGGTTTTTTCCGAATTTTAGGTTTTGAAAAGACCTAATTAGAAATCTAAAAGAAATTTTGATATCCCCCATAATTTGGGGGCTACATTTAAATTAACTTTTCGATTTAAAAATCTAAACCGCTGCTCCGATCAAGATGATTTTTCGCTCAATAGTTATTCTATGGCCCAAATGCTTAAGTTTAATTTTTCAAATTTTTAACAT
>NW_025335092.1:0-169154 GCF_018152115.1 Drosophila rhopaloa
AACATAACTCCCACCCTTATGACAAGGCTCAAATCCAAAGAAAATCACATCGATTTTTCAGGTTTTTAATCAAAACCCTCTAAAATAGTGGTCGGATGTTGGAATGGCACACCTACTTAAATTCGTTACAAAATTTCCAACAAAGTGTCGTTTACAGAAAAAAAAATACTTTTGAAAAATTGTTTCAATAAAAAATACATGACCCCCACCCTTATGACAAAGCTAAAATCCGAACAAAATCACCTCGATTTTTCGGTTTTTTAATCAAAACCCTGTGAAATAGTGGTCGAATGTTGGAATGGCATACCTACTTGAATTCGTTACAAAATTTCCAACAGTGTCATTCACAGAAAAAAAAATCATTTGAAAATTTTTTTCGATAAAAAAAACATAACTCCCACCCTTATGACAAGGCTCAAATCCAAAGAAAATCACCTCGATTTTTGAGTTTATTAATCAAAACCCTGGAAAATAGTGGTCGGATGTTGGAATGGCATACCTATTTAAATTCGTTACAAAATTTCCAACAAAGTGTCATTTACAGAAAAAAAATCATTTGCAAAATTTTTTCGATAAAAAAACATAACTCCCACCCTTATGACAAAGCTCAAATCCAAAGAAAATAGTGGTCGGATGTGGGAATGGCATACCTCATTGAATTCGTCACAACATTTCCAACAGATTGTCATTTACAGAAAAAAAATGATTTATAAAATTTTTTCGAAAAAAAATGACCCCTACCCTTATGACAAAGCCAAACAAAATCACCTCAATTTTTCATATTTTTAATCAAAACCCTGGGAAATAGTGGTCGTATGTTGGAATGGCATACCTAGTTAAATTCGTTTCAAAATTTCCAACAAAGTGTCATTTACAGAAAAAAAATCATTTGAAAAATTTTTTCGATAAAAAAAACATGACTCCCACCCTTATGACAAGGTTCAATTCCAAAGAAAATCACTTCAATATTTCAGGTTTTTAATCCAAACCCTGGAAAATAGTGGTCAAATGTTGGAATGGCATACCTATTTAAATTGGTAACAAAATTACGAAAAAAGTATCATTTACAGAAAAAAAAATCATTTGAAAATGTTTTTCGATAAAAAAAACAAAACTCCTACCCTTATGACAAGGCTCAAATCCAAAGAAAATCACCTTGATTTTTCATGTTTTTAATCAAAACCCTGGAAATAGTGGTCGGATGTTGGAATGGCATACCTCATTGAATTCGTCACAACATTTCCAACAGATTGTCATTTACAGAAAAAAAATGATTTGTAAAATTTTTTCGAAAAGCCAAACAAAATCACCTTAATTTTTCATATTTTTAATCAAAACCCTGGGAAATAGTAGTCGTATGTTGGAATGGAATACCTAGTTAAATTCGTTACAAAATTTCCAACAAAGTGTCATTTACAGAAAAAAAAATCATTTGTAAAATTTTTTCCAATAAAAAAAACATGACTCCCACCCTTATGACAAGGTTCAATTCCAAAGAAAATCACTTCAATATTTCAGGTTTTTAATCCAAACCCTGGAAAATAGTGGTCAAATGTTGGAATGGCATACCTATTTAAATTGGTAACAAAATTACGAAAAAAGTATCATTTACAGAAACAAAAATCATTTGAAAAATTTTTTTGATAAAAAAACATGACCCCCACCCTTATGACAAAGCTAAAATCCAAAGAAAATCACATCGATTTTTCAGGTTTTTAATCAAAACCCTCTAAAATAGTGGTCGGATGTTGGAATGGCATACCTTGTTGAATTCGTTACCAAATGTCCAACAAAGTGTCATTTACAGAAAAAAAAATCATTTGAAAAATTTTTTCAATAAAAAAAACATGACCCCCACCCTTATGACAAAGCTAAAATCCGAACAAAATCACCTCGATTTTTCCGTTTTTTAATCAAAACCCTGTGAAATAGTGGTCGAAGGTTGGAATGGCATACCTAGTTGAATTCGTTACAAAATTTCCAACAGGGTCATTTACAGAAAAAAAAATCATTTGAAAATTTTTTTCCAAAAAAAACCATGACCCCCACCCTTATGACAAGGCTCAAATCCAAAGAAAATCATCTCAATTTTTCATGTTTTTAATCAAAAACCCTGGGAAATAGTGGAATGATGTTGGAATGGCATACCTCATTGAAAAATGACCCCATCCCTTATGACAAAGCCAAAATCCGAGGAAAGTCACCTCGATTTTTCGGTTTTTTAATCAAAACCCTGTGAAATAGTGGTCGAATGTTGGAATGGCATACCTAGTTGAATTCGTTACAAAATTTCCAACAGTGTCATTCACAGAAAAAAAAATCATTTGAAAATTTTTTTCGATAAAAAAAACATAACTCCCACCCTTATGACAAGGCTCAAATCCAAAGAAAATCACCTCGATTTTTGAGTTTATTAATCAAAACCCTTGAAAATAGTGGTCGTATGTTGGAATGGCATACCTATTTAAATTCATTACAAAATTTCCAACAAAGTGTCATTTACAGAAAAAAAAATCATTTGTAAAATTTTTTCGATAAAAAAACATAACTCCCACCCTTATGACAAGGCTCAAATCCAAAGAAAATCACCTCGATTTTTCATGTTTTTAATCAAAACCCTGGAAATAGTGGTCGGATGTTGGAATGGCATACCTCATTGAATTCGTCACAATATTTCCAACAGATTGTTATTTACAGAAAAAAAATGATTTGTAAAATTTTTTCGAAAAAAAAATGACCCCTACCCTTATGACAAAGCCAAACAAAAGCACCTCAATTTTTCATATTTTTAATCAAAACCCTGGGAAATAGTGGTCGTATGTTGGAATGGCATACCATACCGAATTTAATGTTACAAAATTTCCAATAAAGTGTCATTTACAGAAAAAAAAATCATTTGAAAAATTTTTTCGATAAAAAAAACTTGACTCCCACCCTTATGACAAGGTTCAATTCGAAAGAAAATCACCTCAATATTTCAGGTTTTTAATCCAAACCCTGGAAAATAGTGGTCAAATGTTGGAATGGCATACCTATTTAAATTGGTAACAAAATTACGAAAAAAGTATCATTTACAGAAAAAAAATCATTTGAAAATTTTTTTCGATAAAAAAAACATAACTCCTACCGTTATGACAAGGCTCAAATACAAAGAAAATCACCTCGATTTTTCAGGTTTTTAATCAAAACCCTGGAAAATAGTGGTCGGATGTTGGAATGGCATACCTCATTGAATTCGTCACAAAATTTCAAAAAGATTGTCATTTACAGAAAAAAAATCATTTGTAAAATTTTTTCGAAAAAAAATGACCCCATCCTTTATGACAAAGCCAAAATCCGGGGAAAATCACCTCGATTTTTCGGTTTTTTAATCAAAACCCTGGTAAATAGTGGTCGTATGTTGGAATGGCATACCTAGTTAAATTCGTTACAAAATTTCCAACAAAGTGTCATTTACAGAAAAAAAAATCATTTGAAAAATTTTTTCGATATAAAAAGCTAAAATGACATGACCCCACCCTTTTTAAAACAACAAAGCTAAAATCCGAAGAAAAATAACCTCGATTTTTCAGAAAAAACATGACCCCCACCCTTATGACAAGGCTCAAATCTAACGAAAATCAACTCGATTTTTCAGGTTTTTTAATCAAAACCCTGGTAAATAGTGGTCAGATGTTGGAATGGCATACCTAGTTGAATTCGTTACAAAATTTCCAACAAAGTGTCATTTACGAAAAAAAAATCATTTGAAAAATTTATTCGAAAAAAAAACATGACCCTCACCTTTATGACAAGGCTCATAATTCGTTACAAAAATTTCAAAAAAATATTTATAAAAAAAAAAAAAAAAAAAAAAAAAAAAATTTTAAAAAAAAAAAAAATACACCCTATGACAAAGCTACAAAATCACCTCGATTTTTCGGTTTTTAATCAAAACCCTGGGAAATAGTGGTCGAATGTTGGAATGGCATACCTAGTTGAATTCGTTACAAAATTTCCAACACAAGAAAAAAATCATTTGAAAATTTATTTCGATAAAAAAAACATAACTCCCACCCCATTATGACAAGGCTCAAATCCAAAGAAAATCACCTCGATTTTTCGAGTTTTTTAATCAAAACCCTGGAAAATAGTGGTCGGATGTTGGAATGGCATACCTATTTAAATTCGTTACAAAATTTCCAACAAAGTGTCATTTACAGAGAAAAAAATCATTTGAAAAATTTATTCGAAAAAAAACAAAAAAATCACCTCGATTTTTCATGTTTTTAATCAAAACCCTGGAAATATGTGGTGGGTTGGGGCGCATTGAATTCGTTACAAAATTTCCAACAAATTGTCATTTACAGAAAAAAAAATCATTTGTAAAATTTTTTCGAAAAAAAATACCATCACCTCAATTTTTCATTTTTTAATCAAAACCCTAAATAGTGGTCGTATGTTGCAATGCTTAGCTACAAAATTTACAACAAAGTTTTTTTACAGAAAAAAATCACCTCGATTTTTCGATAAAAAAACATGACCCCCACCCTTATGACAATGCTCAAATCTAACGAAAATCACCACGATTTTTCAGGTTTTTAATCAAAACCCTGGCAAATAGTGGTCAGATGTTGGAATGGCATACCTAGTTGAATTCGTTACAAAATTACGAACACAGTGTCATTTACGAAAAAAAAATCATTTGAAAAATTTTTTTGAAAAAAAAACATGACCCCCAACCTTATGACAAGGCTCAAATCCAAAGAAAATCACCTCGATTTTTCAGGTTTTTAACAAAACCCTGGGAAATTGTGGTCGACAAAAAAATAATTTCCCCACCCCATTATGCCAAGGTTCAGAGCCGGATAATATCAGCTCGATTTTTCGGTTTTTTAATCAAAACCCTGGGAAATAGTGGTCGAATGTTGGAATGGCATACCTCGTTGAATTCGTTACCAAATTTCCAACAAAGTGTCATTTACAGAAAAAAATATCATTTGAAAAATGTTTTCGAAAAAAAACATGACCTTCACCCTTATGACAAGGCTCAAATCCGAAGAAAATCACCTCGATTTTTCAGGTTTTTAATCAAAACCCTGAAAAATAGTGGTCGGATGTTGGAATGGAATACCTATTAAATTCGTTACAAAATTTCCAACAAAGTGTCATGTACAGAAACAAAAATCATTTGAAAAATGTTTTCGATAAAAAAAACATGACCCCCACCCTTATGACAAAGCTAAATTCCAAAGAAAATCACATTGATTTTTCAGGTTTTTAATCAAAACCCTCTAAAATAGTGGTCGGATGTTGGAATGGCATACCTTGTTGAATTCGTTACCAAATGTCCAACAAAGTGTCATTTACAGAAAAAAAAATCATTTGAAAATTTTTTTCCAAAAATAACCATGACCCCCACCCCACCCTTATAACAAAGCTAAAATCCGAACAAAATCACCTCGATTTTTCGAAAAAAAACATGACCCCCACCCTTATGACAAGGCTCAAATCAACGAAAATCACCACGATTTTTCAGGTTTTTAATCAAAACCTGGCAAATAGTGGTCAGATGTTGGAATGGCATACCTAGTTGAATTCGTTACAAAATTACGAACAAAGTGTCATTTACGAAAAAAAATCATTTGAAAAATTTTTTTGAAAAAAAACATGACCCCCAACCTTATGACAAGGCTCAAATCCAAAGAAAATCACCTCGATTTTTCAGGTTTTTAACAAAACCCTGGGAAATTGTGGTCGACAAAAAAATAATTTCCCTCATCCCATTATGACAAGGTTCAGAGCCGGATAATATCAGCTCGATTTTTCGGTTTTTTAATCAAAACCCTGGGAAATAGTGGTCGTATGTTGGAATGGCATACCTAGTTAAATTCGTTACAAAATTTCCAACAAAGTGTCATTTACAGAAAAAAAAATCATTTGAAAAATTTTTTCGATAAAAAAAACATGACTCCCACCCTTATGACAAGGTTCAATTCCAAAGAAAATCACCTCAATATTTCAGGTTTTTAATACAAACCCTGGAAAATAGTGGTCAAATGTTGGAATGGCATACCTATTTAAATTGGTAACAAAATAAAAAAATATTTACAAAAAAGTATCATTTACAGAAAAAAAAATCATTTGAAAATTTTTTTCGATAAAAAAAACATGACTCCCACCCCTTATGACAAGGCTCAAATCCAAAGAAAATCACCTCGATTTATCAGGTTTTTAATCAAAATCCTGGGAAATAGTGGTCGGATGTTGGAATGGCATACCTCATTGAATTCGTCACAAAATTTCCAACAGATTGTCATTTACAGAAAAAAAAATCATTTGTAAAATTTTTTCGAAAAAAAAATGACCCCATCCTTTTATGACAAAGCCAAAATCCGAGGAAAATCACCTCGATTTTTCGGTTTTTTAATCAAAACCCTGTGAAATAGTGGTCGAATGTTGGAATGGCATACCTAGTTGAATTCGTTACAAAATTTAACATTTCCAGAAAAAAAAAATTTGACATTTTTTTACGAGAAAAAAAAATACTCCACCCTTATGACAGAGTAAATCCCCACAAAATTTTTTTTTGATTTAATCAAAACCCTGGAAAATAGTGGTCGGATGTTGGAATGGCATACCTATTTAAATTCGTTACAAAATTTCCAACAAAGTGTCATTTACAGAAAAAAAATCATTTCAAGGCTTTTAAAAAAACAAGGCTCAAATCCAAAGAAAATCACCTCGATTTTTCATGTTTTTAATCAAAACCCTGGAAATAGTGGTCGGATGTTGGAATGGCATACCTCATTGAATTCGTCACAACATTTCCAACAGATTGTCATTTACAGAAAAAAAAATGATTTGTAAAATTTTTTCGAAAAAAAAATGACTCCTACCCTTATGACAAAGCCAAACAAAATCACCTCAATTTTTCATATTTTTAATCAAAACCCTCGGAAATAGTGGTCGTATGTTGGAATGGCATACCTAGTTAAATTCGTTACAAAATTTACAACAAAGTGTCATTTACAGAAAAAAAAATCATTTGAAAAATTTTTTCGATAAAAAAAACATGACTCCCACCCTTATGACAAGGTTCAATTCCAAAGAAAATCACCTCAATATTTCAGGTTTTTAATCCAAACCCTGGAAAATAGTGGTCAAATGTTGGAATGGCATACCTATTTAAATTGGTAACAAAAATAAAAAAAGAATCATTTGAAAATTTTTTTCGATAAAAAAAACATAACTCCTACCCTTATGACAAGGCTCAAATCCAAAGAAAATCACCTCGATTTTTCGGGTTTTTAATCAAAACCCTGGGAAATAGTGGTCGTATGTTGGAATGGCATACCTATTTAAATTCGTTACAAAATTTCCAACAAAGTGTCATTTACAGAAAAAAAAATCATTTGCAAAATTTTTTCGATAAAAAAACATAACTCCCACCCTTATGACAAGGCTCAAATCCAAAGAAAATCACCTCGATTTTTCATGTTTTTAATCAAAACCCTGGAAAATAGTGGTCAAATGTTGGAATGGCATACCTATTTAAATTGGTAACAAAAATAAAAAAAAGTATCATTTACAGAAAAAAAAATCATTTGAAAATTTTTTTCGATAAAAAAAACATAACTCCTACCCTTATGACAAGGCTCAAATCCAAAGAAAATCACCTCGATTTTTCGGGTTTTTAATCAAAACCCTGGAAAATAGTGGTCGGATGTTGGAATGGCCTACCTCATTGAATTCGTCACAAAATTTCCAACAGATTGTCATTTACAGAAAAAAAAATCATTTGTAAAATTTTTTCGAAAAAAAAAATGACCCCATCCCTTATGACAAAGCCAAAATCCGAGGAAAATCACCTCGATTTTTCGGTTTTTTAATCAAAACCCTGGGAAATAGTGCTCGTATGTTGGAATGGCATACCTAGTTAAATTCGTTACAAAATTTCCAACAAAGTGTCATTTACAGAAAAAAAAATCATTTGAAAAATTTTTTCGATAAAAAAACATAACTCCCACCCTTATAACAAGGCTCAAATCCAAAGAAAATCACCTCGATTTTTCTGGTTTTTAATCAAAACCCTGGAAAATAGTGGTCGGATGTTGGAATGGCATACCTCATTGAATTCGTCACAAAATTTCCAACAGATTGTCATTTACAGAAAAAAAAATCATTTGTACAATTTTTTCGAAAAAAAAATGACCCCCTTCTTTTATGACAAAGCCAAAATCCGAGGAAAATCACCTCGATTTTTCGGTTTTTTAATCAAAACCCTGTGAAATAGTGGTCGAATGTTGGAATGGCATACCTAGTTGAATTCGTTACAAAATTTCCAACAGTGTCATTCACAGAAAAAAAAATCATTTGACAATTTTTTTCGATAAAAAAAACATAACTCCCACCCTTATGACAAGGCTCAAATCCAAAGAAAATCACCTCGATTTTTGAGTTTATTAATCAAAACCCTGGAAAATAGTGGTCGGATGTTGGAATGGCATACCTATTTAAATTCGTTACAAAATTTCCAACAAAGTGTCATTTACAGAAAAAAAATCATTTGCAAAATTTTTTCGATAAAAAAACATAACTCCCACCCTTATGACAAGGCTCAAATCCAAAGAAAATCACCTCGATTTTTCATGTTTTTAATCAAAACCCTGGAAATAATGGTCGGATGTTGGAATGGCATAGCTCATTGAATTCGTCACAACATTTCCAACAGATTGTCATTTACAGAAAAAAAATGATTTGTAAAATTTTTTCGAAAAAAAAATGACCCCTACCCTTATGACAAAGCCAAACAAAATCACCTCAATTTTTCATATTTTTAATCAAAACCCTGGGAAATAGTGGTCGTATGTTGGAATGGCATACCTAGTTAAATTCGTTACAAAATTTACAACAAAGTGTCATTTACAGAAAAAAAAATCATTTGAAAAATTTTTTCGATAAAAAAAACATGACTCCCACCCTTATGACAAGGTTCAATTCCAAAGAAAATCACCTCAATATTTCAGGTTTTTAATCCAAACCCTGGAAAATAGTGGTCAAATGTTGGAATGGCATACCTATTTAAATTGGTAACAAAATAAAAAAAAAATCATTTGAAAATTTTTTTCGATAAAAAAACATAACTCCTACCCTTATGACAAGGCTCAAATCCAAAGAAAATCACCTCGATTTTTCGGGTTTTTAATCAAAACCCTGGGAAATAGTGGTCGTATGTTGGAATGGCATACCTAGTTAAATTCGTTACAAAATTTACAACAAAGTGTCATTTACAGAAAAAAAAATCATTTGAAAAATTTTTTCGATAAAAAAAACATGACTCCCACCCTTATGACAAGGCTCAAATCCAAAGAAAATCACCTCGATTTTTCTGGTTTTTAATCAAAACCCTGGAAAATAGTGGTCGGATGTTGGAATGGCCTACCTCATTGAATTCGTCACAAAATTTCCAACAGATTGTCATTTACAGAAAAAAAAATCATTTGTAAAATTTTTTCGAAAAAAAAATGACCCCATCCCTTATGACAAAGCCAAAATCCGAGGAAAATCACCTCGATTTTTCGGTTTTTTAATCAAAACCCTGGGAAATAGTGGTCGTATGTTGGAATGGCATACCTAGTTGAATTCGTTACAAAATTTCCAACAGTGTCATTCACAGAAAAAAAAATCATTTGACAATTTTTTTCGATAAAAAAAACATAACTCCCACCCTTATGACAAGGCTCAAATCCAAAGAAAATCACCTCGATTTTTGAGTTTATTAATCAAAACCCTGGAAAATAGTGGTCGGATGTTGGAATGGCATACCTATTTAAATTCATTACAAAATTTCCAACAAAGTGTCATTTACAGAAAAAAAATCATTTGCAAAATTTTTTCGATAAAAAAACATAACTCCCACCCTTATGACAAGGCTCAAATCCAAAGAAAATCACCTCGATTTTTCATGTTTTTAATCAAAACCCTGGAAATAATGGTCGGATGTTGGAATGGCATAGCTCATTGAATTCGTCACAACATTTCCAACAAATTGTCATTTACAGAAAAAAAAATGATTTGTAAAATTTTTTCGAAAAAAAATGACCCCTACCCTTATGACAAAGCCAAACAAAATCACCTCAATTTTTCATGTTTTTAATCAAAACCCTGGGAAATAGTGGTCGTATGTTGGAATGGCATACCTAGTTAAATTCGTTACAAAATTTACAACAAAGTGTCATTTACAGAAAAAAAAATCATTTGAAAAATTTTTTCGATAAAAAAAACATGACTCCCACCCTTATGACAAGGTTCAATTCCAAAGAAAATCACCTCAATATTTCAGGTTTTTAATCCAAACCCTGGAAAATAGTGGTCAAATGTTGGAATGGCATACCTATTTAAATTGGTAACAAAATAAAAAAAAAATCATTTGAAAATTTTTTTCGATAAAAAAAACATAACTCCTACCCTTATGACAAGGCTCAAATCCAAAGAAAATCACCTCGATTTTTCGGGTTTTTAATCAAAACCCTGGGAAATAGTGGTCGTATGTTGGAATGGCATACCTAGTTAAATTCGTTACAAAATTTCCAACAAAGTGACATTTACAGAAAAAAAATCATTTGAAAAATTTTTTCGATAAAAAAAACATGACTCCCACCCTTATGACAAGGTTCAAATCCAAAGAAAATCACCTCAATTTTTCAGGTTTTTAATCCAAACCCTGGAAAATAGTGGTCAAATGTTGGAATGGCATACCTATTTAAATTCGTAACAAAATTTCCAAAAAAGTATCATTTACAGAAAAAAAAATCATTTGAAAATTTTTTCGTAAAAAAAACATAACTCCCACCCTTATGACAAGGCTCAAATCCAAAGAAAATCACCTCGATTTTTCGGGTTTTTAATCAAAACCCTGGAAAATAGTGGTCGGATGTTGGAATGGCCTACCTCATTGAATTCGTCACAAAATTTCCAACAGATTGTCATTTACAGAAAAAAAAATCATTTGTAAAATTTTTTCGAAAAAAAAATGACCCCATCCCTTATGACAAAGCCAAAATCCGAGGAAAATCACCTCGATTTTTCGGTTTTTTAATCAAAACCCTGGGAAATAGTGGTCGTATGTTGGAATGGCATACCTAGTTAAATTCGTTACAAAATTTACAACAAAGTGTCATTTACAGAAAAAAAAATCATTTGAAAAATTTTTTCGATAAAAAAAACATGACTCCCACCCTTATGACAAGGTTCAATTCCAAAGAAAATCACCTCAATATTTCAGGTTTTTAATCCAAACCCTGGAAAATAGTGGTCAAATGTTGGAATGGCATACCTATTTAAATTGGTAACAAAAATAAAAAAAAGTATCATTTACAGAAAAAAAATCATTGGAAAAATTTTTTCGATAAAAAAAACATAACTCCCACCCTTATGACAAGGCTCAAATCCAAAGAAAATCACCTCGATTTTTCGGGTTTTTAATCAAAACCCTGGAAAATAGTGGTCGGATGTTGGAATGGCATACCTCATTGAATTCGTCACAAAATTTCCAACAGATTGTCATTTACAGAAAAAAAAATCATTTGTAAAAATTTTTTCGAAAAAAAAATGACCCCATCCCTTATGACAAAGCCAAAATCCGAGGAAAATCACCTCGATTTTTCGGTTTTTTAATCAAAACCCTGGGAAATAGTGGTCGTATGTTGGAATGGCATACCTAGTTAAATTCGTTACAAAATTTCCAACAAAGTGTCATTTACAGAAAAAAAAATCATTTGAAAAATTTTTTCGATAAAAAACATAACTCCCACCCTTATGACAAGGCTCAAATCCAAAGAAAATCACCTCGATTTTTCAGGTTTTTAATCAAAACCCTGGAAAATAGTGGTCAAATGTTGGAATGGCATACCTATTTAAATTGGTAACAAAATTTCCAAAAGAGTGTCATTTACAGAAAAAAAAATCATTTGAAAATTTTTTTCGATAAAAAAAACATAACTCCCACCCTTATGACAAGGCTCAAATCCAAACAAAATCACCTCGATTTTTCGGTTTTTTAATCAAACCCCTGGGAAATAGTGGTCGGATGTTGGAATGGCATACCACATTGAATTCGTTACAAAATTTCCAACAAATTGTCATTTACAGAAAAAAAAATCATTTGTAAAATTTTTTTCGAAAAAAAAACATGACCCCACCCTTATGACAAAGGCCCAAAATCCAAAGAAAATCACCTCGATTTTTCGGTTTTTTAATCAAAACCCTGGGAAATAGTGGTCGTATGTTGGAATGGCATACCTAGTTAAATTCGTTACAAAATTTCCAACAAAGTGTCATTTACAGAAAAAAAAATCATTTGAAAAATTTTTTCGATAAAAAAACATAACTCCCACCCTTATGACAAGGCTCAAATCCAAAGAAAATCACCTCGATTTTTCAGGTTTTTAATCAAAACCCTGGAAAATAGTGGTCGGATGTTGGAATGGCATACCTCATTGAATTCGTCACAAAATTTCCAACAGATTGTCATTTACAGAAAAAAAAATCATTTGTAAAATTTTTTCGAAAAAAAAATGACCCCCTTCTTTTATGACAAAGCCAAAATCCGAGGAAAATCACCTCGATTTTTCGGTTTTTTAATCAAAACCCTGTGAAATAGTGGTCGAATGTTGGAATGGCATACCTAGTTGAATTCGTTACAAAATTTCCAACAGTGTCATTCACAGAAAAAAAAATCATTTGACAATTTTTTTCGATAAAAAAAACATAACTCCCACCCTTATGACAAGGCTCAAATCCAAAGAAAATCACCTCGATTTTTGAGTTTATTAATCAAAACCCTGGAAAATAGTGGTCGGATGTTGGAATGGCATACCTATTTAAATTCGTTACAAAATTTCCAACAAAGTGTCATTTACAGAAAAAAAAATCATTTGCAAAATTTTTTCGATAAAAAAACATAACTCCCACCCTTATGACAAGGCTCAAATCCAAAGAAAATCACCTCGATTTTTCATGTTTTTAATCAAAACCCTGGAAATAGTGGTCGGATGTTGGAATGGCATAGCTCATTGAATTCGTCACAACATTTCCAACAGATTGTCATTTACAGAAAAAAAATGATTTGTAAAATTTTTTCGAAAAAAAATGACCCCTACCCTTATGACAAAGCCAAACAAAATCACCTCAATTTTTCATATTTTTAATCAAAACCCTGGGAAATAGTGGTCGTATGTTGGAATGGCATACCTAGTTAAATTCGTTACAAAATTTACAACAAAGTGTCATTTACAGAAAAAAAAATCATTTGAAAAATTTTTTCGATAAAAAAAACATGACTCCCACCCTTATGACAAGGTTCAATTCCAAAGAAAATCACCTCAATATTTCAGGTTTTTAATCCAAACCCTGGAAAATAGTGGTCAAATGTTGGAATGGCATACCTATTTAAATTGGTAACAAAATAAAAAAGTATCATTTACAGAAAAAAAAATCATTTGAAAATTTTTTTCGATAAAAAAAACATAACTCCTACCCTTATGACAAGGCTCAAATCCAAAGAAAATCACCTCGATTTTTCGGGTTTTTAATCAAAACCCTGGAAAATAGTGGTCGGATGTTGGAATGGCATACCTCATTGAATTCGTCACAAAATTTCCAACAGATTGTCATTTACAGAAAAAAAAATCATTTGTAAAATTTTTTCGAAAAAAAAATGACCCCATCCCTTATGACAAAGCCAAAATCCGAGGAAAATCACCTCGATTTTTCGGTTTTTTAATCAAAACCCTGGGAAATAGTGGTCGTATGTTGGAATGGCATACCTAGTTAAATTCGTTACAAAATTTCCAACAAAGTGTCATTTACAAAAAAAACATAACTCCTACCCTTATGACAAGGCTCAAATCCAAAGAAAATCACCTCGATTTTTCGGGTTTTTAATCAAAACCCTGGAAAATAGTGGTCGGATGTTGGAATGGCATACCTCATTGAATTCGTCACAAAATTTCCAACAGATTGTCATTTACAGAAAAAAAAATCATTTGTAAAATTTTTTCGAAAAAAAAATGACCCCATCCCTTATGACAAAGCCAAAATCCGAGGAAAATCACCTCGATTTTTCGGTTTTTTAATCAAAACCCTGGGAAATAGTGGTCGTATGTTGGAATGGCATACCTAGTTAAATTCGTTACAAAATTTCCAACAAAGTGTCATTTACAGAAAAAAAATCATTTGAAAAATTTTTTCGATAAAAAAACATAACTCCTACCCTTATGACAAGGCTCAAATCCAAAGAAAATCACCTCGATTTTTCATGTTTTTAATCAAAACCCTGGAAATAATGGTCGGATGTTGGAATGGCATAGCTCATTGAATTCGTCACAACATTTCCAACAGATTGTCATTTACAGAAAAAAAATGATTTGTAAAATTTTTTCGAAAAAAAAAATGACCCCTACCCTTATGACAAAGCCAAACAAAATCACCTCAATTTTTCATATTTTTAATCAAAACCCTGGGAAATAGTGGTCGTATGTTGGAATGGCATACCTAGTTAAATTCGTTACAAAATTTACAACAAAGTGTCATTTACAGAAAAAAAAATCATTTGAAAAATTTTTTCGATAAAAAAAACATGACTCCCACCCTTATGACAAGGTTCAATTCCAAAGAAAATCACCTCAATATTTCAGGTTTTTAATCCAAACCCTGGAAAATAGTGGTCAAATGTTGGAATGGCATACCTATTTAAATTGGTAACAAAAATAAAAAAAAATCATTTGAAAAAAAATTTTTTTTTATAAAAAAACATAACTCCTACCCTTATGACAAGGCTCAAATCCAAAGAAAATCACCTTGATTTTTCGGGTTTTTAATCAAAACCCTGGAAAATAGTGGTCGGATGTTGGAATGGCATACCTCATTGAATTCGTCACAAAATTTCCAACAGATTGTCATTTACAGAAAAAAAATCATTTGTAAAATTTTTTCGAAAAAAAAATGACCCCATCCCTTATGACAAAGCCAAAATCCGAGGAAAATCACCTCGATTTTTCGGTTTTTTAATCAAAACCCTGGGAAATAGTGGTCGTATGTTGGAATGGCATACCTAGTTAAATTCGTTACAAAATTTCCAACAAAGTGTCATTTACAGAAAAAAAAATCATTTGAAAAATTTTTTCGATAAAAAAACATAACTCCCACCCTTATGACAAGGCTCAAATCCAAAGAAAATCACCTCGATTTTTCAGGTTTTTAATCAAAACCCTGGAAAATAGTGGTCGGATGTTGGAATGGCATACCTCATTGAATTCGTCACAAAATTTCCAACAGATTGTCATTTACAGAAAAAAAAATCATTTGTAAAATTTTTTCGAAAAAAAAATGACCCCCACCTTTTATGACAAAGCCAAAATCCGAGGAAAATCACCTCGATTTTTCGGTTTTTTAATCAAAACCCTGTGAAATAGTGGTCGAATGTTGGAATGGCATACCTAGTTGAATTCGTTACAAAATTTCCAACAGTGTCATTCACAGAAAAAAAAATCATTTGAAAATTTTTTCGATAAAAAAAACATAACTCCCACCCTTATGACAAGGCTCAAATCCAAAGAAAATCACCTCGATTTTTGAGTTTATTAATCAAAACCCTGGAAAATAGTGGTCGGATGTTGGAATGGCATACCTATTTAAATTCGTTACAAAATTACCAACAAAGTGTCATTTACAGAAAAAAAATCATTTGCAAAATTTTTTCGATAAAAAAACATAACTCCCACCCTTATGACAAGGCTCAAATCCAAAGAAAATCACCTCGATTTTTCATGTTTTTAATCAAAACCCTGGAAATAATGGTCGGATGTTGGAATGGCATAGCTCATTGAATTCGTCACAACCTTTCCAACAGATTGTCATTTACAGAAAAAAAATGATTTGTAAAATTTTTTCGAAAAAAAATGACCCCTACCCTTATGACAAAGCCAAACCAAATCACCTCAATTTTTCATATTTTTAATCAAAACCCTGGGAAATAGTGGTCGTATGTTGGAATGGCATACCTAGTTAAATTCGTTACAAAATTTACAACAAAGTGTCATTTACAGAAAAAAAAATCATTTGAAAAATTTTTTCGATAAAAAAACATAACTCCTACCCTTATGACAAGGCTCAAATCCAAAGAAAATCACCTCGATTTTTCGGGTTTTTAATCAAAACCCTGGAAAATAGTGGTCGGATGTTGGAATGGCATACCTCATTGAATTCGTCACAAAATTTCCAACAGATTGTCATTTACAGAAAAAAAAATCATTTGTAAAATTTTTTCGAAAAAAAAAATGACCCCATCCCTTATGACAAAGCCAAAATCCGAGGAAAATCACCTCGATTTTTCGGTTTTTTAATCAAAACCCTGGGAAATAGTGGTCGTATGTTGGAATGGCATACCTAGTTAAATTCGTTACAAAATTTCCAACAAAGTGTCATTTACAGAAAAAAAATCATTTGAAAAATTTTTCGATAAAAAAACATAACTCCCACCCTTATGACAAGGCTCAAATCCAAAGAAAATCACCTCGATTTTTCGGGTTTTTAATCAAAACCCTGGAAAATAGTGGTCGGATGTTGGAATGGCATACCTCATTGAATTCGTCACAAAATTTCCAACAGATTGTCATTTACAGAAAAAAAAATCATTTGTAAAAATTTTTTCGAAAAAAAAATGACCCCATCCCTTATGACAAAGCCAAAATCCGAGGAAAATCACCTCGATTTTTCGGTTTTTTAATCAAAACCCTGGGAAATAGTGGTCGTATGTTGGAATGGCATACCTAGTTAAATTCGTTACAAAATTTCCAACAAAGTGTCATTTACAGAAAAAAAAATCATTTGAAAAATTTTTTCGATAAAAAAACATAACTCCCACCCTTATGACAAGGCTCAAATCCAAAGAAAATCACCTCGATTTTTCAGGTTTTTAATCAAAACCCTGGAAAATAGTGGTCGGATGTTGGAATGGCATACCTCATTGAATTCGTCACAAAATTTCCAACAGATTGTCATTTACAGAAAAAAAATCATTTGTAAAATTTTTTCGAAAAAAAAATGACCCCCTTCTTTTATGACAAAGCCAAAATCCGAGGAAAATCACCTCGATTTTTCGGTTTTTTAATCAAAACCCTGGGAAATAGTGGTCGTATGTTGGAATGGCATACCTAGTTAAATTCGTTACAAAATTTCCAACAAAGTGTCATTTACAGAAAAAAAAATCATTTGAAAAATTTTTTCGATAAAAAAACATAACTCCTACCCTTATGACAAGGCTCAAATCCAAAGAAAATCACCTCGATTTTTCGGGTTTTTAATCAAAACCCTGGAAAATAGTGGTCGGATGTTGGAATGGCATACCTCATTGAATTCGTCACAAAATTTCCAACAGATTGTCATTTACAGAAAAAAAAATCATTTGTAAAATTTTTTCGAAAAAAAAATGACCCCATCCCTTATGACAAAGCCAAAATCCGAGGAAAATCACCTCGATTTTTCGGTTTTTTAATCAAAACCCTGGGAAATAGTGGTCGTATGTTGGAATGGCATACCTAGTTAAATTCGTTACAAAATTTCCAACAAAGTGTCATTTACAGAAAAAAAAATCATTTGAAAAATTTTTTCGATAAAAAAAACATAACTCCCACCCTTATGACAAGGCTCAAATCCAAAGAAAATCACCTCGATTTTTCAGGTTTTTAATCAAAACCCTGGAAAATAGTGGTCGGATGTTGGAATGGCATACCTCATTGAATTCGTCACAAAATTTCCAACAGATTGTCATTTACAGAAAAAAAAATCATTTGTAAAATTTTTTCGAAAAAAAAATGACCCCCTTCTTTTATGACAAAGCCAAAATCCGAGGAAAATCACCTCGATTTTTCGGTTTTTTAATCAAAACCCTGTGAAATAGTGGTCGAATGTTGGAATGGCATACCTAGTTGAATTCGTTACAAAATTTCCAACAGTGTCATTCACAGAAAACAAAATCATTTGACAATTTTTTTCGATAAAAAAAACATAACTCCCACCCTTATGACAAGGCTCAAATCCAAAGAAAATCACCTCGATTTTTGAGTTTATTAATCAAAACCCTGGAAAATAGTGGTCGGATGTTGGAATGGCATACCTATTTAAATTCGTTACAAAATTTCCAACAAAGTGTCATTTACAGAAAAAAAAATCATTTGCAAAATTTTTTCGATAAAAAAACATAACTCCCACCCTTATGACAAGGCTCAAATCCAAAGAAAATCACCTCGATTTTTCAGGTTTTTAATCAAAACCCTGGAAAATAGTGGTCGGATGTTGGAATGGCATACCTATTTAAATTCGTTACAAAATTTCCAACAAAGTGTCATTTACAGAAAAAAAAATCATTTGAAAAATTTTTTCGATAAAAAAACATAACTCCCACCCTTATGACAAGGCTCAAATCCAAAGAAAATCACCTCGATTTTTCAGGTTTTTAATCAAAACCCTGGAAAATAGTGGTCGGATGTTGGAATGGCATACCTCATTGAATTCGTCACAAAATTTCCAACAGATTGTCATTTACAGAAAAAAAATCATTTGTAAAATTTTTCGAAAAAAAATGACCCCTTCTTTATGACAAAGCCAAAATGGAAAATCACCTCGATTTTTCAGGTTTTTAATCAAACCCTGCCCTGAAATAGTGGTCGATGTTGGAATGGCATCATAAATTGTCAAAATTTCCAACAAAGTGTCATTTACAGAAAAAAATCATTTGAAAATTTTTTCGATAAAAAAAACATGACTCCCACCCCTTATGACAAGGCTCAAATCCGAAGAAAATCACCTCGATTTTTCAGGTTTTTTAATCAAAACCCTGGAAAATAGTGGTCGGATGTTGGAATGGCATACCTATTTAAATTCGTTACAAAATTTCCAACAAAGTGTCATTTACAGAAAAAAAAATCATTTGAAAAATTTTTTCGATAAAAAAAACATAACTCCCACCCTTATGACAAGGCTCAAATCCAAAGAAAATCACCTCGATTTTTCAGGTTTTTAATCAAAACCCTGGAAAATAGTGGTCGGATGTTGGAATGGCATACCTCATTGAATTCGTCACAAAATTTCCAACAGATTGTCATTTACAGAAAAAAAATCATTTGTAAAATTTTTTCGAAAAAAAAAATGACCCCCTCCTTTATGACAAAGCCAAAATCCGAGGAAAATCACCTCGATTTTTCGGTTTTTTAATCAAAACCCTGTGAAATAGTGGTCGAATGTTGGAATGGCATACCTAGTTGAATTCGTTACAAAATTTCCAACAAAGTGTCATTTACAGAAAAAAAAATCATTTGAAAATTTTTTTCGATAAAAAAAACATAACTCCCACCCTTATGACAAGGCTCAAATCCAAAGAAAATCACCTCGATTTTTGAGTTTTTTAATCAAAACCCTGGAAAATAGTGGTCGGATGTTGGAATGGCATACCTATTTAAATTCGTTACAAAATTTCCAACAAAGTGTCATTTACAGAAAAAAAAATCATTTGCAAAATTTTTTCGATAAAAAAACATAACTCCCACCCTTATGACAAGGCTCAAATCCAAAGAAAATCACCTCGATTTTTCGGGTTTTTAATCAAAACCCTGGGAAATAGTGGTCGGATGTTGGAATGGCATACCTCATTGAATTCGTCACAAAATTTCCAACAGATTGTCATTTACAGAAAAAAAATGATTTGTAAAATTTTTTCGAAAAAAAAATGACCCCTACCCTTATGACAAAGCCAAACCAAGAAAATCACCTCGATTTTTCATATTTTTAATCAAAACCCTGGGAAATAGTGGTCGTATGTTGGAATGGCATACCTAGTTAAATTCGTTACCAAAATTTACAACAAAGTGTCATTTACAGAAAAAAAATCATTTGAAAAATTTTTTCGATAAAAAAAACATGACTCCCACCCTTATGACAAGGTTCAATTCCAAAGAAAATCACTTCAATATTTCAGGTTTTTAATCCAAACCCTGGAAAATAGTGGTCAAATGTTGGAATGGCATACCTATTTAAATTGGTTACAAACTTACGAAGAAAGTGTCATTTACAGAAAAAAAAATCATTTGAAAAATTTTTTTCGATAAGAAAAACATAACTCCCACCCTTATGACAAGGCTCAAATCCAAAGAAAATCACATCGATTTTTCAGGTTTTTAATCAAAACCCTCTAAAATAGTGGTCGGATGTTGGAATGGCACACCTACTTAAATTCGTCACAAAATTTCCAACAGATTGTCATTTACAGAAAAAAAAATCATTTGTAAAATTTTTTCGAAAAAAAAAATGACCCCACCCCTTTATGACAAAGCCAAAATCCGAGGAAAATCACCTCGATTTTTCGGTTTTTTAATCAAAACCCTGTGAAATAGTGGTCGAATGTTGGAATGGCATACCTAGTTGAATTGGTTACAAACTTACGAAGAAAGTGTCATTTACAGAAAAAAAAATCATTTGAAAAATTTTTTTCGATAAAAAAAACATAACTCCCACCCTTATGACAAGGCTCAAATCCAAAGAAAATCACCTCGATTTTTGAGTTTATTAATCAAAACCCTGGAAAATAGTGGTCGGATGTTGGAATGGCATACCTATTTAAATTCGTTACAAAATTTCCAACAAAGTGTCATTTACAGAAAAAAAAATCATTTGCAAAATTTTTTCGATAAAAAAACATAACTCCCACCCTTATGACAAGGCTCAAATCCAAAGAAAATCACATCGATTTTTCGGTTTTTAATCAAAACCCTGGAAATAGTGGTCGGATGTTGGAATGGCATACCTCATTGAATTCGTCACAAAATTTCCAACAGATTGTCATTTACAAAAAAAAAATCATTTGTAAAATTTTTTCGAAAAAAAAATGACCCCTACCCTTATGACAAAGCCAAACAAAATCACCTCGATTTTTCATATTTTTAATCAAAACCCTGGGAAATAGTGGTCGTATGTTGGAATGGCATACCTAGTTAAATTCGTTACAAAATTTCCAACAAAGTGTCATTTACAGAAAAAAAAATCATTTGAAAAATTTTTTCGATAAAAAAACATGACTCCCACCCTTATGACAAGGTTCAATTCCAAAGAAAATCACCTCGATTTTTCAGTTTTTTAATCAAAACCCTGGAAAATAGTGGTCAAATGTTGGAATGGCATACCTATTTAAATTCGTTACAAAATTTCCAACAAAGTGTCATTTACAAAAAAAAAATCATTTGAAAAATTTTTTCGATAAAAAAAACATAACTCCTACCCTTATGACAAGGCTCAAATCCAAAGAAAATCACCTCGATTTTTCTGGTTTTTAATCAAAACCCTGGAAAATAGTGGTCGGATGTTGGAATGGCATACCTCATTGAATTCGTCACAAAATTTCCAACAAAGTGTCATTTACAGAAAAAAAATCATTTGAAAAATTTTTTCGAAAAAAAATGACCCCATCCCTTATGACAAAGCCAAAATCCGAGGAAAATCACCTCGATTTTTCGGTTTTTTAATCAAAACCCTGGGAAATAGTGGTCGTATGTTGGAATGGCATACCTAGTTAAATTCGTTACAAAATTTCCAACAAAGTGTCATTTACAGAAAAAAAATCATTTGAAAAATTTTTTCGATAAAAAAACATAACTCCCACCCTTATGACAAGGCTCAAATCCAAAGAAAATCACCTCGATTTTTCTGGTTTTTAATCAAAACCCTGGAAAATAGTGGTCGGATGTTGGAATGGCATACCTCATTGAATTCGTCACAAAATTTCCAACAGATTGTCATTTACAGAAAAAAAAATCATTTGTAAAATTTTTTCGAAAAAAAAATTACCCCCTCCTTTATGACAAAGCCAAAATCCGAGGAAAATCACCTCGATTTTTCGGTTTTTTAATCAAAACCCTGTGAAATAGTGGTCGAATGTTGGAATGGCATACCTAGTTGAATTCGTTACAAAATTTCCAACAAAGTGTCATTCACAGAAAAAAAAATCATTTGACAAATTTTTTCGATAAAAAAACATAACTCCCACCCTTATGACAAGGCTCAAATCCAAAGAAAATCACCTCGATTTTTGAGTTTATTAATCAAAACCCTGGAAAATAGTGGTCGGATGTTGGAATGGCATACCTATTTAAATTCGTTACAAAATTTCCAACAAAGTGTCATTTACAGAAAAAAAAATCATTTGCAAAATTTTTTCGATAAAAAAACATAACTCCCACCCTTATGACAAGGCTCAAATCCAAAGAAAATCACCTCGATTTTTCATGTTTTTAATCAAAACCCTGGAAATAGTGGTCGGATGTTGGAATGGCATAGCTCATTGAATTCGTCACAACATTTCCAACAGATTGTCATTTACAGAAAAAAAAATGATTTGTAAAATTTTTTCGAAAAAAAAATGACCCCTACCCTTATGACAAAGCCAAACAAAATCACCTCAATTTTTCATATTTTTAATCAAAACCCTGGGAAATAGTGGTCGTATGTTGGAATGGCATACCTAGTTAAATTCGTTTCAAAATTTCCAACAAAGTGTCATTTACAGAAAAAAAAATCATTTGAAAAATTTTTTCGATAAAAAAAACATGACTCCCACCCCATTATGACAAGGTTCAATTCCAAAGAAAATCACCTCAATATTTCAGGTTTTTAATCCAAACCCTGGAAAATAGTGGTCGAATGTTGGAATGGCATACCTCATTTGAATTCGTTAACAAAATTTCCAACAGAGTGTCATTTACAGAAAAAAAAATCATTTGAAAATTTTTTCGATAAAAAAAATAACCCCACCCCATTATGACAAAGGCCCAAATCCGAAGAAAATCACCTCGATTTTTCGGGTTTTTAATCAAAACCCTGGGAAATAGTGGTCGAATGTTGGAATGGCATACCTCGTTGAATTCGTTACCAAAATTTCCAACAAAGTGTCATTTACAGAAAAAAAATCATTTGAAAAATTTTTTCGATAAAGTTAAAAATGACCCCCATCCTTTATAGTTCAAATCCAAACCGCTTGAAAATCACCTCGATTTTCGGTTTTTAATCAAAACCCTGGAAATAGTGGTCGAATGTTGGAATGGCATACCTCGTTGAATTCGTTACAAAATTTCCAACAAAGTGTCATTTACAGAAAAAAAATATCATTTGAACAAATTTTTGCGAAAAAAAAAACATAACTCCTACCCTTATGACAAGGCTCAAATCCAAAGAAAATCACCTCGATTTTTCAGGTTATTTTAATCAAAACCCTGGGAAATAGTGGTCGGATGTTGGAATGGCATACCTCATTGAATTCGTTACAAAATTTCCAACAAATTGGCATTTACAGAAAAAAAAATCATTTGTAAAATTTTTTTCGAAAAAAAATGACCCCTCCTTATGACAAAGCCAAAATCGAGGAAAATCACCTCGATTTTTCGGTTTTTTAATCAAAACCCTAGGAAATAGTGGTCGAATGTTGGAATGGCATACCTCGTTGAATTCGTTACAAAATTTCCAACAAAGTGGCATTTACAAAAAAAAATATCATTTGAAAAATTTTTTCGAAAAGAAATAATATTGGAAATGCAATTGGCACCGTATTGATATACAAACCGAACTATCGATAGTACGATAAAGTCATCATATAATGTAACTTGTCTCCTCCCTTCTTCTGTCCACCACTATCGCCAACGAATGTGTAAAACTTAATCTCTGTATCAATTATCCTAAATAAAACTATTATTCACTACTCAAGCTAAATTACAACAGGTTATGGGCCGCAGCACCCTTCCACTGAGCCAGAAAATAGTTAGCAGAAGATATTGAACAACCAGTGAGATTAAATGCCAAATTTCATTTTGTGGTGAAATTGCCGACGCGCACATACATATGCATGTGCAAGAATTTGAGACTTCTGGGGACGAGACTGAAGGAGTCTTATTGGCGATCGAGAAAAGAAGCGTGTTCGTTGCTTGTGTAGCTTAGTGAAATAGTTGCTTGTGTAGCAAAACTAAACGCAAATTATAAAGAAAAATGAGTATTGCTAGTATACGCATAGAGCCCTTGGGCAAAGATAATTTCGACACCTGGAAAATACAAATGCAGGCTTTGTTAGTCAAGAACGACTCGTAGAAATATGTAAACGGGACTCATTTAAAACCCGAAACAAACAGCGCGCTGTGGATAAACGAAGATGCAAAGGCTAAGTCCGATCTCATTTTGGCCATGTCAACATCGGAACTAAGGCATACAAAAAACTGCGAAACTTCAAACGATGTATGGAAGAAGCTGCATAGCACTTACCAGTCTACGGGGCCAGCCCGTAAAGCCGCACTGTTGAAATCCCTGATCTTACTAAAAATGAATGCAGGCGGAGACATGAGAAGCCACATAGATATGTTTTCCAATTTAGTAGACAAAATAAATGAAGTTGATCTCATGAATACTGACGATCTGTTAACCATTTTGCTACTGTACAGTATCCCTGAGGAATATGAACAGTTTCGAATCGCGATTGAAACGCAGGAAAACTTAATATCAACGGAGGCACTTAAAATAAAGTTATTAGACGAATACGAGGCGAGAAACAGAAATCAAAGCGAGTCGACGCCTGGAGCATTATTGGCACACAAGAAGTATAATAAAAGCAAACCGAAAGAATTAAGCACTAATCAAAAGTTTAAGTTTAAATGCTACAACTGCGGAAAAGTCGGTCACCGTGCAGCTGAGTGCAGGTCGAAGCCAATAAAGAACCAGGATGATAGCATGTACATCAACGCAGCCTATCATACAAGCAGTGATTGCAGTAACTGGTGTCTAGACTCTGGAGCAACGTCTCACATGTGCTCACAACAAAATATGTTCGTAAATTTTGAGCCTGCAGAAGGCCCGAAGCTCAAACTGGCAAATGATGAGGCTACAGACATAAAAGGATATGGATCCGTGCAGTTCTCGCCAAACAACAAGTTCACCGCCAGCCTGAAGAACACACTCTATGTGCCAGATTTAAGGACCAATCTCTTATCGGTCTCAAAAATATGTGATCACGGTTTCAATATTGTTTTCAAGAAGGAGAAAGCTGAAATAATTAGAGCTACAGGAGGAGAAATAGTGTTCACCGCTCCTCGCAAATTGGACTTATACCAGATAGAAGAAAAACACGAATGCAGCCAGATCGCTGCAGGTAAACAAAACAGCATCAAAGAATGGCATGAACGTTTCGGCCATCTTAATGAGCCGGACCTAAAAGAACTAATAAGAAAAGGTAAAGTACAAGGAGCCAAAGTAAACTTCAAGGAGACTCTTCCAATTTGCGAAGTATGTATCAAGGGAAGCAGTCCCAGAAGCCGTTCCCTGTATCAAATTCAAGGGCAAGAGACGTACTAGAACTTATCCACAGCGACGTATGCGGTCCCATGCGTGTAAATAGCAACGCGGCAGGCTACCTTTTTGACATTCATCGATGATTTCTCAAAATGGTGCGAGCTCTACACTATTAAAAGAAAGTCTGAGGTGTTCCAGAAATTTAAGGAATTCAAAAACTATGTTGAACGGCGAACTGGAAAGAAGATAAAAACAATCAGGTCAGATAACGGTACAGAATACACTAATAATGAGTTCAAAAGTTATCTTGCAGCCCAGGGAATAAAGCACGAGTATTCCGTAGAATATACTCCTCAACAAAATGGTACAGCCGAACGTAAGAACCGGACCCTTGTTGAAATGGCTCGCTGCCTGATGTTGCAGGCCGCACTTCCTGCGAGCTACTGGGCTGAAGCAGTAAACACAGCAAACTATATAAGAAACAGATGTCCTTCAAGGAGCCTATGTGGAGAAACGCCCTTTAAGCTGTGGAACAATCGCATCCCAATTGTAAGGCATATGCAAAAATTTGGTCAAATTGCATATTCACTGGACAAGCGATCGAAGAGTAAGTTCAGCCCAAAATCCAAGAAATGCGTATTCGTTGGATACTGCACCGATGCCAAAGCTTATAGACTGTACGATGTCAAAAACCAAATATTAATTAAAAGCCGAGACGTCGTTTTCACAAATCTATTTGGGCACGAGTATAAGTTCGAAGAGTTCATTGAACCTCAGATCGATGTCAACATTGAGCCGGTAGCAGACAATCAACCAGAAAATGACCAAGATGACAACGAAAGCATCCAACCAGAAAATCCTGAGTCAGAGGACAATGAGCCAGACGATAGACAGCCAGTAAAACGTGGCCGTGGAAGACCAAGGAAGCTGTTAACAGGTAAACCAGGAAGACCCAGATTAATTTACAATCAAATACTTGCAGACCAGATCGACACACCCAATCAGCATTTTGAGTCCGACTCAGAATATGTGTTCTACGAAGCCACTTCACTTGCAACGAACCCAAAGGAACTAACTGCGAGCGCAGCACTTAAAGGTACAAATGCCATTGAATGGAAGGAGGCGCTTATAAACGAGTACAGGTCATTGAAAATGAACAATACCTGGGAAGTTGTTGATCGGCAGAAGAACCATAGGGTTATCGAAACGAAATAGGTACTTCGAACAAAATACTTACCTGACGGAAGGGTAAATTGCCGTAAAGCTCGCCTGGTTGCTAAAGGATTCACCCAACGCGAAGGCATTGACTACGATGAGACATTCTCCCCAGTTTCCAGAATGAGCTCGATTCGAATTGTAATAGCTTTAGCTGCGGAACTCGGACTGGATCTTCATCAATTCGACTTTAACAGTGCCTATTTGAATGGAGATATTGAGGAAGAACTTTACATCAGCGTCCCACCTGAATTCCAAGAAATCTTGACAGCTAAAGAAAAACAAATGTATGGACCTGAAAAAGTGTGTAAGCTAAAAAAGGCTCTATATGGCCTAAAGCAGAGTGGACGCCAGTGGTACAAAAAGCTAGATAGTAAACTAAAAGAACTGAACCTTAAGCCCCTTGCCGCTGACAAATGCGTGTACTTGAAAAATGAACAACACGGAATCCTGATCGTATCGCTTTATGTAGACGACCTCATAATTGCGACCAATAACACCCAAATGCTCTTACAATTGAAGCGCGAATTGTCCAACAAGTTCCAGATGAAAGATTTGGGTAAGCTATCGTATTGCTTGGGCATCGAGTTTAAACAAAACAAAGATAAAACAGAGTTTAACATGGGTCAGCCAAAATATATCGCAGATATTCTCAAACGGTTCAATATGGAGAATTGTAAGCCCGTAAATACACCAATCAACACGAATGAGAAATTGTCAACTGAAATGTGTCCAAAAACCGAAGACGAGAAAGAAGATGTTTCCAACGTGCCGTATCAGAGTTTAGTAGGAGCCCTAATGTGGTTGGCAGTATCAACGCGCCCTGATATTGCATTTGCAGTGAGTGCACTGAGTCAATACAATACAAACTTTGGAAAACAACATTGGATTGCTGCGAAAAGGGTATTACGTTACTTAAAAGGCACTCAGAACTATTGCCTGGTTTACAAACGAAGTGGCAAAGACATTGTAGGCTACGCCGATGCTGATTGGGCCGCCAACATTGATGATCGCAGATCTTTTTCAGGTTTTGCTTTTAAGTTCGCAGGTGCAGCAATATCCTGGGAATGCCGAAAGCAACGGACGGTTGCATTGTCAAGCACAGAAGCAGAGTATATGGCTCTGTCTGACTCCTCAAAGGAAGCTGTTCATCTTAGAAGCTTTCTACAAGAAGTTTTGGGCCAACTGAAGACGACCATCATCTACAATGACAATCAAGGAGCTGGCCAACTTACACGCAACCCCGTGTTTCACAAACGCACCAAGCATGTTGACATCCGCCACCACTTCATCCGAGAGCTGGTTGAAGAAGGAACTATTTCAGTAAGCTATATTCCAACGACCGAGATGCCAGCGGACATATTGACAAAAGGACTCTGTGCTTCAAAACACAATACCTGCAAGACAGCCTTGGGTATACGTCCAGTCGATCAACGCCCTACCAATTGAGGGGAAGTATTGGGAAATGCAATTGGCACCGTATTGATATACAAACCGAACTATCGATAGTACGATAAAGTCATCATATAATGTAACTTGTCTCCTTCCTTCTTCTGTCCACCACTATCGCCAACGAATGTGTAAAACTTAATCTCTGTATCAATTATCCTAAATAAAACTATTATTCACTACTCAAGCTAAATTACAACAAATAATCTTGCCCACCTCATTATAACAAGGCCCAAAAAAATCACCTCGATTTTTTGTTATTTTAATCAAAACCCTGGGAAATATTGGTCTAATGTTGGAATGGCATACCTCGTTGAATTCGTTACAAAATTTCCAACAAGAGTGTCATTTACAGAAAAAAATATCATTTGAACAAATTTTTCGAAAAAAAAATGACCCTTTATGACAAAGCCAAACCGGGAAAATCACCTCGATTTTTCGGTTTTTTAATCAAAACCCTGGGAAATAGTGGTCGAATGTTCGAATGGCATACCTCGTTGAATTCATTACAAAATTTCCAACAAAGTGTCATTTACAAAAAAAAAATCATTTGAAAAATTTTTTCGAAAAAAAACATAATCTCGCCCACCTCATTATGACAAGGCCAAATCCAAAAAAATCACCTCGATTTTTGTTTTTTTAATCAAAACCCTGGAAAATAGTGGTCGAATGTTGGACTGGCATACCTTTTTAAATTCGTTACAAAATTTCCAACAAAGTGGCATTTACAGAAAAAAAAAATCATTTGAACAAATTTTTTCGATAAAAAACATAACTCCCACCCTTATGACAAGGCTCAAATCCAAAGAAAATCACCTCGATTTTTCGTTATTTTAATCAAAACCCTGGGAAATAGTGGTCGGATGTTGGAATGGCATACCTCATTGAATTCGTCACAAAATTTCCAACAGATTGTCATTTACAGAAAAAAAAATCATTTGTAACCAATTTTTTCGAAAAAAAATGACCCCTCCTTATGACAAAGCCAAACGAAAATCACCTCGATTTTTCTATTTTTAATCAAAACCCTGGGAAATAGTGGTCGTATGTTGGAATGGCATACCTAGTTAAATTCGTTACAAAATTTCCAACAAAGTGTCATTTACAGAAAAAAAAAATCATTTGAAAAATTTTTTCGATAAAAAAAACATAACTCCCACCCCATTATAACAAGGCTCAAATCCAAAGAAAATCACCTCGATTTTTCAGGTTTTTAATCAAAACCCTGGAAAATAGTGGTCGGATGTTGGAATGGCATACCTCGTTGAATTCGTCACAAAATTTCCAACAAATTGGCATTTACCGAAAAAAAAATCATTTGAAAAAATTTTTCGAAAAAAAAAATGACCCCCATCCCTTAGGACAAAGCCAAAATCCAAAGAAAATCACCTCGATTTTCGGTTTTTTAATCAAAACCCTGGGAAATAGTGGTCGTATGTTCGAATGGCATACCTAGTTAAATTCGTTACAAAATTTCCAACAAAGTGTCATTTACAGAAACAAAATATCATTTGAACAAATTTTTCGAAAAAAACATAACTCCACCCTTATGACAGGGCTCAAATCCAAAGAAAATCACCTCGATTTTTCGGGTTTTTAATCAAAACCCTGGAAAATAGTGGTCGGATGTTGGAATGGCATACCTCATTGAATTCGTCACAAAATTTCCAAACAGATTGTCATTTACAGAAAAAAAATATCATTTGTAAAATTTTTTTCGAAAAAAAATGACCCCATCCCTTATGACAAAGCCAAAATCCGAGGAAAATCACCTCGATTTTTCGGTTTTTTAATCAAAACCCTGGGAAATAGTGGTCGTATGTTGGAATGGCATACCTAGTTAAATTCGTTACAAAATTTCCAACAAAGTGTCATTTACAGAAAAAAAAATCATTTGAAAAATTTTTTCGATAAAAAAACATAACTCCCACCCCTTATGACAAGGCTCAAATCCAAAGAAAATCACCTCGATTTTTCGGGTTTTTAATCAAAACCCTGGAAAATAGTGGTCGGATGTTGGAATGGCATACCTCATTGAATTCGTCACCAAAATTTCCAACAGATTGTCATTTACAGCAAAAAAATATCATTTGTACAAATTTTTTCGAATGAAAAAAATGACCCCCTTCTTTTATGACAAAGCCAAAATCCGTGGAAAATCACCTCGATTTTTCGGTTTTTTAATCAAAACCCTGGGAAATAGTGGTCGAATGTTGGAATGGCATACCTAGTTGAATTCGTTACAAAATTTCCAACAAAGTGTCATTTACAGAAAAAAAAATCATTTGAAAAAATTTTTTCGATAAAAAAACATACTCCCACCCTTATGACAAGGCTCAAATCCAAAGAAAATCACCTCGATTTTTGCGTTTTTTAATCAAAACCCTGGAAAATAGTGGTCGAATGTTGGAATGGCATACCTAGTTAAATTCGTTACAAAATTTCCAACAAAGTGTCATTTACAGAAAAAAAATCATTTGAAAAATTTTTCGATAAAAAAACATGACTCCCACCCTTATGACAAGGCTCAAATCCAAAGAAAATCACCTCGATTTTTCTGTATTTTAATCAAAACCCTGGAAATAGTGGTCGGATGTTGGAATGGCATACCTCATTGAATTCGTCACAAAATTTCCAACAGATTGTCATTTACAGAAAAAAAATCATTTGTAAAATTTTTTTCGAAAAAAAAAATGACCCCTACCCCTTATGACAAAGCCAAATCCGGAAAAATCACCTCGATTTTTCGGATTTTTAATCAAAACCCTGGGAAATAGTGGTCGAATGTTGGAATGGCATACCTAGTTGAATTCGTTACAAAATTTACAACAAAGTGTCATTTACAGAAAAAAAATCATTTGAAAAATTTTTTCGATAAAAAAAACATGACTCCCACCCTTATGACAAGGTTCAATTCCAAAGAAAATCACCTCAATATTTCAGGTTTTTAATCCAAACCCTGGAAAATAGTGGTCAAATGTTGGAATGGCATACCTCGTTGAATTCGTTACAAAATTTCCAACAAAGTGTCATTTACAGAAAAAAAATCATTTGAGAAATTTTTTCGATAAAAAAAACATAACTCCTACCCTTATGACAAGGCTCAAATCCAAAGAAAATCACCTCGATTTTTCGGTTTTTAATCAAAACCCTGGGAAATAGTGGTCGGATGTTGGAATGGCATACCTCGTTGAATTCGTCACAAAATTTCCAACAGATTGTCATTTACAGAAAAAAAAATCATTTGTAAAATTTTTTCGATATGGAAAAAAAAATGACCCCATTTCCCTTATGACAAAGCCAAAATCCGAGGAAAATCACCTCGATTTTTCGGTATTTTAAACAAAACCCTGGGAAATAGTGGTCGTATGTTGGAATGGCATACCTAGTTAAATTCGTTACAAAATTTCCAACAAAGTGTCATTTACAGAAAAAAAAATCATTTGAACAAATTTTTTCGATAAAAAAACATAACTCCTACCCTTATGACAAGGCTCAAATCCAAAGAAAATCACCTCGATTTTTCGGGTTTTTAATCAAAACCCTGGAAAATAGTGGTCGGATGTTGGAATGGCATACCTATTTAAATTCGTTACAAAATTTCCAACAAAGTGTCATTTACAGAAAAAAAAATCATTTGCAAAATTTTTTTCGATAAAAAAACATAACTCCCACCCTTATGACAACGCTCAAATCCAAAGAAAATCACCTCGATTTTTCATGTTTTTAATCAAAACCCTGGAAATAATGGTCGGATGTTGGAATGGCATAGCTCATTGAATTCGTCACAACATTTCCAACAGATTGTCATTTACAGAAAAAAAAATGATTTGTAAAATTTTTTCGAAAAAAAAATGACCCCTACCCTTATGACAAAGCCAAACAAAATCACCTCAATTTTTCATATTTTTAATCAAAACCCTGGGAAATAGTGGTCGTATGTTGGAATGGCATACCTAGTTAAATTCGTTACAAAATTTACAACAAAGTGTCATTTACAGAAAAAAAAATCATTTGAAAAATTTTTTCGATAAAAAAAACATGACTCCCACCCTTATGACAAGGTTCAATTCCAAAGAAAATCACCTCAATATTTCAGGTTTTTAATCCAAACCCTGGAAAATAGTGGTCGGATGTTGGAATGGCATACCTAGTTGAATTCGTTTTAAAATTTCGAAAAGTGTCATTTACAGAAAAAAAAATCATTTGAAAATTTTTTCGATAAAAAAAAACATGACTCCCACCCCTTATGACAAGGCTCAATTCCAAAGAAAATCACCTCAATATTTCAGGTTTTTAATCCAAACCCTGGAAAATGGTGGTCAAATGTTGGAATGGCATACCTATTTAAATTGGTAACAAAATAAAAAAAAAATCATTTGAAAATTTTTTTCGATAAAAAAACTTAACTCCTACCCTTATGACAAGGCTCAAATCCAAAGAAAATCACCTCGATTTTTCGGGTTTTTAATCAAAACCCTGGGAAATAGTGGTCGTATGTTGGAATGGCATACCTAGTTAAATTCGTTACAAAATTTACAACAAAGTGTCATTTACAGAAAAAAAATCATTTGAAAAATTTTTTCGATAAAAAAAACATGACTCCCACCCTTATGACAAGGTTCAATTCCAAAGAAAATCACCTCAATATTTCAGGTTTTTAATCCAAACCCTGGAAAATGGTGGTCAAATGTTGGAATGGCATACCTATTTAAATTGGTAACAAAAATAAAAAAAGTATCATTTACAGAAAAAAAAATCATTTGAAAATTTTTTTCGATAAAAAAAACATAACTCCTACCCTTATGACAAGGCTCAAATCCAAAGAAAATCACCTCGATTTTTCGGGTTTTTAATCAAAACCCTGGGAAATAGTGGTCGTATGTTGGAATGGCATACCTAGTTAAATTCGTTACAAAATTTCCAACAAAGTGTCATTTACAGAAAAAAAAATCATTTGAAAAATTTTTTCGATAAAAAAAACATGACTCCCACCCTTATGACAAGGCTCAAATCCAAAGAAAATCACCTCGATTTTTCAGGTTTTTAATCAAAACCCTGGAAAATAGTGGTCGGATGTTGGAATGGCATACCTCATTGAATTCGTCACAAAATTTCCAACAGATTGTCATTTACAGAAAAAAAAATCATTTGTAAAATTTTTTCGAAAAAAAAATGACCCCCTTCTTTTATGTCAAAGCCAAAATCCGAGGAAAATCACCTCGATTTTTCCAACAAAGTGTCATTTACAGAAAAAAAATCATTTGAAAAATTTTTTCGATAAAAAAAACATGACTCCCACCCTTATGACAAGGTTCAATTCGAAAGAAAATCACCTCAATATTTCAGGTTTTTAATACAAACCCTGGAAAATAGTGGTCAAATGTTGGGGAATGGCATACCTATTTAAATTGGTAACAAAATTACGAAAAAAGTATCATTTACAGAAAATAAAATTATTTGAAAATTTTTTTCGATAAAAAAAACATAACTCCTACCCTTATGACAAGGCTCAAATCCAAAGAAAATCACCTCGATTTTTCAGGTTTTTAATCAAAACCCTGGAAAATAGTGGTCGGATGTTGGAATGGCATACCTCATTGAATTCGTCACAAAATTTCCAACAGATTGTCATTTACAGAAAAAAAAATCATTTGTAAAATTTTTCGAAAAAAAAATGACCCCCTTCTTTTATGACAAAGCCAAAATCCGAGGAAAATCACCTCGATTTTTCGGTTTTTTAATCAAAACCCTGTGAAATAGTGGTCGAATGTTGGAATGGCATACCTAGTTGAATTCGTTACAAAATTTCCAACAGTGTCATTCACAGAAAAAAAAATCATTTGAAAATTTTTTCGATAAAAAAAACATAACTCCCACCCTTATGACAAGGCTCAAATCCAAAGAAAATCACCTCGATTTTTGAGTTTATTAATCAAAACCCTGGAAAATAGTGGTCGGATGTTGGAATGGCATACCTATTTAAATTCGTTACAAAATTTCCAACAAAGTGTCATTTACAGAAAAAAAAATCATTTGCAAAATTTTTTCGATAAAAAAACATAACTCCCACCCTTATGACAAGGCTCAAATCCAAAGAAAATCACCTCGATTTTTCATGTTTTTAATCAAAACCCTGGAAATAGTGGTCGGATGTTGGAATGGCATAGCTCATTGAATTCGTCACAACATTTCCAACAGATTGTCATTTACAGAAAAAAAATGATTTGTAAAATTTTTCGAAAAAAAAAAATGACTCCTACCCTTATGACAAAGCCAAACAAAATCACCTCAATTTTTCATATTTTTAATCAAAACCCTGGGAAATAGTGGTCGTATGTTGGAATGGCATACCTAGTTGAATTCGTTACGAAATTTCCAACAAAGTGTCATTTACAGAAAAAAAATCATTTGAAAAATTTTTTCGATAAAAAAAACATGACTCCCACCCTTATGACAAGGTTCAATTCCAAAGAAAATCACCTCAATATTTCAGGTTTTTAATCCAAACCCTGGAAAATAGTGGTCAAATGTTGGAATGGCATACCTATTTAAATTGGTAACAAAATTAAGAAAAAAGTATCATTTACAGAAAAATAAATTATTTGAAATTTTTTTTTCGATAAAAAAAACATAACTCCTACCCTTATGACAAGGCTCAAATCCAAAGAAAATCACCTCGATTTTTCAGGTTTTTAATCAAAACCCTGGAAAATAGTGGTCGGATGTTGGAATGGCATACCTCATTGAATTCGTCACAAAATTTCCAACAGATTGTCATTTACAGAAAAAAAAATCATTTGTAAAATTTTTTCGAAAAAAAAATGACCCTATCCTTTATGACAAAGCCAAAATCCGAGGAAACTCACCTCGATTTTTCGGTTTTTTAATCAAAACCCTGGGAAATAGTGGTCGTATGTTGGAATGGCATATTTAGTTAAATTCGTTACAAAATTTCCAACAAAGTGTCATTTACAGAAAAAAAAATCATTTATAAAAATTTTTTCGATAAAAAATACATGACCCCACCCTTATAACAAAGCTAAAATCCGAACAAAATCACCTCGACTTTTCGAAAAAAAACATGACCCCCACCCTTATGACAAGGCTCAAATCAACGAAAATCACCACGATTTTTCAGGTTTTTAATCAAAACCCTGGCAAATAGTGGTCAGATGTTGGAATGGCATACCTAGTTGAATTCGTTACAAAATTACGAACAAAGTGTCATTTACGAAAAAAAAATCATTTGAAAAATTTTTTTGAAAAAAAAACATGACCCCCAACCTTATGACAAGGCTCAAATCCAAAGAAAATCACCTCGATTTTTCAGGTTTTTAACAAAACCCTGGGAAATTGTGGTCGACAAAAAAATAATTTCCCTCACCCCATTATGACAAGGTTCAGAGCCGGATAATATCAGCTCGATTTTTTGGTTTTTTAATCAAAACCCTGGGAAATAGTGGTCGTATGTTGGAATGGCATACCTAGTTAAATTCGTTACAAAATTTCCAACAAAGTGTCATTTACAGAAAAAAAAATCATTTATAAAAATTTTTTCGATAAAAAAATACATGACCCCACCCTTATAACAAAGCTAAAATCCGAACAAAATCACCTCGATTTTTCGAAAAAAACATGACCCCCACCCTTATGACAAGGCTCAAATCAACGAAAATCACCACGATTTTTCAGGTTTTTAATCAAAACCCTGGCAAATAGTGGTCAGATGTTGGAATGGCATACCTAGTTGAATTCGTTACAAAATTACGAACAAAGTGTCATTTACGAAAAAAAAATCATTTGAAAAATTTTTTTGAAAAAAAAACATGACCCCCAACCTTATGACAAGGCTCAAATCCAAAGAAAATCACCTCGATTTTTCAGGTTTTTAACAAAACCCTGGGAAATTGTGGTCGACAAAAAAATAATTTCCCCCACCCCATTATGACAAGGTTCAGAGCCGGATAATATCAGCTCGATTTTTCGGTTTTTTAATCAAAACCCTGGGAAATAGTGGTCGTATGTTGGAATGGCATACCTAGTTAAATTCGTTACAAAATTTCCAACAAAGTGTCATTTACAGAAAAAAAAATCATTTGAAAAATTTTTTCGATAAAAAAAACATGACTCCCACCCTTATGACAAGGTTCAATTCGAAAGAAAATCACCTCAATATTTCAGGTTTTTAATCAAAACCCTGGAAAATAGTGGTCGGATGTTGGAATGGCATACCTATTTAAATTCGTTACAAAATTTCCAACAAAGTGTCATTTACAGAAACAAAAATCATTTGAAAAATTTTTTCGATAAAAAAAACATGACCCCTACCCTTATGACAAAGCTAAAATCCAAAAAAAATCACATCGATTTTTCAGTTTTTTAATCAAAACCCTCTAAAATAGTGGTCGGATGTTGGAATGGCATACCTTGTTGAATTCGTTACCAAATGTCCAACAAAGTGTCATTTACAGAAAAAAAAATCATTTGAAAAATTTTTTCAATAAAAAAAACATGACCCCCACCCTTATGACAAAGCTAAAATCCGAACAAAATCACCTCGATTTTTCCGTTTTTTAATCAAAACCCTGTGAAATAGTGGTCGAAGGTTGGAATGGCATACCTAGTTGAATTCGTTACAAAATTTCCAACAGTGTAATTTACAGAAAAAAAAATATTTGAAAATTTTTTTCCAAAAATAACCATGACCCCAACCCTTATGACAAGGCTCAAATCCAATGAAAATCATCTCAATTTTTCATGTTTTTAATCAAAAACCCTGGGAAATAGTGGTTGGATGTTGGAATGGCATACCTCATTGAAAAATGACCCCATCCCTTATGACAAAGCCAAAATCCGAGGAAAATCACCTCGATTTTTCGGTTTATTAATCAAAACCCTAAGCAATGATCGTATGTTGGAATGGCATACCTAATTGAATTCGTTGCAAAATATCCAACAACGTGTCATTTACAGAAACAAAAAAAGTGAAATGAAAAATGTTTTCGATAAAAAAAACATGACCCCCACCCTTATGACAAGGCTCAAATCCACAGAAAATCACCTCGATTTTTCATATTATACCCTTACAGAGGGTATTATAATTTTGGTCAAAAGTGTGCAACGCAGTGAAGGAGACATCTCCGACCCTATAAAGTATATATATTCTTGATCAGGATCACCTCCTGAGTTGATATAGCCATGACCGTCTGTCCGTCTGTCTGTTTCTACGCAAACTAGTCTCTCAGTTTTAAAGCTATCGAGTTGAAACTTTGCACACAGCCTTCTTTCCTTTGCACGCAGTATATATGTCGACTATATCCTATAGCTGCCATATAACTGATTGATCGGAAAGGCCATAACTTTGGTGTTTGTAAAGTTAGGAAGTTGGAATTTTCTATGGGTTTTATATTTGGCCAATCAATCCGACCTACCAAATTTCATAAGGATCGGCCTACTATATCCTATAGCCGCCATATAACTGATTGATCTGAAATGCCATAACTTTGGTGTTTGTTAAGTTAGGAAGTTGGCATTTTCTATGGGTTTTATTTTTGGCCAATCAATCCGACCTACCAAAGTTCCTAAGGATCGGCCGACTATATCTTATAGCTGCCATATAACTGAACGATTGGAAATGCTATAACTTTGGTGTTTTTAAAGTTGGGAAGTTGGGATTTTCTATCGGTTTTATATTTGGCCAATCAATTTGACCTATCAAATTTCATAAGGATCGGCCGACTATATCCTATAGCTGCCATATAACTGATTGATCGGAAATGCCATAACTTTGTTGTTTGTTAAGTTAGGAAGTTGGGATTTTCTATGGGTTTTATTTTTGGCCAATCAATCCGACCTACCAAAGTTCATAAGGATCGGCCGACTATATCTTATAGCTGCCATATAACTGAACGATGGAAATGCTATAAATTTGGTGTTTTTAAAGTTAGGAAGTTGGGATTTTTTATGAGTATTAAGATATGAATAATTTTGGAGAATATAATTTACAGAGTATTCTGCAAGGGTATATCAACTTCGGCTCCGCCCGAAGTTAGCTTTCCTTTCTTGTTTTTAATTAAAACCCTGGGAAATAGTGGTCGCATGTTGGAATGGCATACCTATTTAAATTCGTTACAAAATTTCCAACAAAGTGTCATTTACAGAAAAAAAAATCATTTGCAAAATTTTTTCGATAAATCCCTTATGACAAGGCTCAAATCTAAAGAAAATCACCTCGATTTTTCATATTTTTAATCAAAACCCCGGAAATAGTGGTCGGATGTTGGAATGGCATACCTCATTGAATTCGTCACAAAATTTCCAACAGATTGTCATTTACAGAAAAAAAATCATTTGTAAAATTTTTTCGAAAAAAAAATGATCCCCACCCTTATGACAAAGCCAAAATCCAAACAAATTCACCTCAATTTTTCATAATTTTAATCAAAACCCTGGGAAATAGTGGTCGTATGTTGGAATGGCATATGTAGTTAAATTCGTGACAAAATTTCCAACAAAGTGTCATTTACAGAAAAAAAAATCATTTGAAAAATTTTTTCGATAAAAAAACAACAACACTTATGACAAGGTTCATTCCCAAAAAAATCACCTCAATATTTCAGGTTTTTAATCCAAACCCTGGAAAATAGTGGTCAAATGTTGGAATGGCATACCTATTTAAATTCGTTACAAAATTTCCAACAAAGTGTCATTTACAGAAAAAAAAATCAAATGAAAAATTTTTTCGATATAAAATCATAACTCCCACCCTTATGACAAGGCTCAAATCCAAAGAAAATCACCTCGATTTTTCATATTTTTAATCAAAACCCTGGAAAATAGTGGTCGGATGTTGGAATGGCATACCTAGTTTAATTCATTACAGAATTTCCAAAAGTCTCATTTACAGAAAAAAAAACATTTTAAAAATTTTTTCGAAAAAAAAATGACCCCATCCCTTATGACAAAACCAAAACCCGAAGAAAAACACCTCGATTTTTCGGTTTTTTAATCAAAACCATGTGAAATAGTGGTCGAATGTTGGAATGGCATACCTAGTTGAATTCGTTACAAAATTTCCAACAATGTCATTTACAGAAAAAAAAATCATTTGAAATTTTTTTTTTGAAAGCTAAAATCCGAACAAAATCACCTCGATTTTTCGGGTTTTAATCAAAACCCTGTGAAATAGTGGTCGAATGATGGAATGGCATACCTAGTTGAATTCGTTACAAAATTTTCAACAAAGTGTCATTTACAGAAAAAAAAATCAAATGAAAAATTTTTTCGATAAAAAAACATGACCCCCTCCCTTATGACAAGGCTCAAATCCACAGAAAATCACCTCGATTTTTCATATATTTGATCAAAACCCTGGGAAATAATGGTCGGATGTTGGAATGACATACCTAGTTTAATTCGTTACAAAATTTCCAACAGTGTCATTTACAAAAAAAAATTATTTAAACATTTTTTTCGATAAAAAAACAGAACTGCAACCCTTATGACAAGGCTCAAATCCAAAGAAAATCACCAACAAAGTGTCATTTACAGAAAAAAAAAATCAAATGAAAATTTTTTTCGATAAAAAAACATGACCCCAACTCTTATGACAAGGCTCAAATCCACAGAAAATCACCTCGATATTTCATATTTTTAATCAAAACCCTGGGAAATAGTGGTCGGATGATGGAATGGCATACCTATTTAAATTCGTTAGAAAATTTCCAACAAAGTGTCATTTACAGAAAAAAAAAAATGTTGGAATGGCATACCTAGTTAAATTCGTTACAAAATTTCCAACAAAGTGTCATTTACAGAAAAAAAAATCAAATGAAAAATTTTTTCGATAAAAAGGGATGACCCCCACCCATATGACAAGGTTCAAATCCACAGAAAATCACCTCGATTTTTCATATTTTTAATCAAAACCCTGGGAAATAGTGGTCGGATGTTGGAATGGCATACCTAGTTTAATTCGTTACAGAATTTCCAACATTCTCATTTACAGAAAAAAAAAACATTTTAAAAATTTTTTCGAAAAAAAAATGACCCCATCCCTTATGACAAAGCCAAAATCCGAGGAAAATCACCTCGATTTTTCGGTTTTTTGATCAAAACCCTGGGAAATAGTGGTCGTATGTTGGAATGGCATACCTATTCAAATTCGTTACAAAATTTCCAACAAAATGTCATTTACAGAAAAAAAAATCATTTGAAAAATTTTTTCGATAAAAAAAACATAACTCCCACCCTTATGACAAGGCTCAAATCCAAAGAAAATCACCTCGATTTTTCAGGTTTTTAATCAAAACCCTGGAAAATAGTGGTCGGATGTTGGAATGGCATACCTAGTTAAAAACACTCGACGATCGCGGTGCGTAAGAGAAAGAAAGAAGACTTGTGGTACTTGTGGGCCACTGGGAGTCCCTCGTCGACCAAATGGAAGCCAGGTCGGATGACCTTGGCGTAGACATCCGCACCCAGGACTACGGAGATGGTGGCCGGCAAGTAGAAACGTTCGTCGGCCAACGGGAGGTCCCCGTATCTGCCGACCACGGTGTCCGAGAGCTCTCGGATGGGGGTGCGGATGCGGACGTTCAGCTCCACTTTTAAGACCACCTCTAACTTGAAGTCGTTGTCGCGCTTTGACCGAATTTTCGTCGTACAGATCTTCTCGTCGCCGACGATGGCAAGCGGAACGCGGACGCCATTGATGCGTCGATGCAGCTCGTCGGCGTACACGGGTCGATGAGGGCGGCCGTGTCGAAGGTCTTCAGCCCGGTCTCCAAGGTAATCATGGCCGTCGGCAGAACGTTCACGCTGTGCCGTTGGAGGATGGACGCAAGTGACGGAGCCGGTGCCGAGGAGGCTGAGCGCGGCGGAGGGGCAAGCGCTCTGCGAGTTAGCGAATCTTGCCGGCGCGAGCGCTGCTGAGAAGCGGCGGATGCCGGACGCCTTGCCGGGGCCAGCGCTTGGCGAGTTGGCGGATTCTGCCGGCGCAAACGCTGTTGAGTAGCCGACGGCAAAGGACGCTCGTGCATATCGAGGAGCGTGTGGTGCTTCCCGTTGCACGTTTTACACTTGTCGCCACTGCGACAACTCCCGTCGGAATGCTCGTGGGCGAGACAATTTGAGCAGTACTTATTGATGAGCACTGCCCCAAGCCGCTTCTCTGCGCTCAGCTTTAGGAACCTCTGGCACTTCCGAAGCGGATGGATTCCACGGCAGACTCGGCATCGGTAGGAATGTATACCTCGAGTACGTCTGCTATCCAATGCCTGAGCGCTGCGTGGACGAGGAACCATGATGTGATCTGGTAGTGAGTAATGGATAAAAAGAAAAAACATATGGCTATGATTTGAAACTGCTTAGATGGCGATGATTGTTGGGGAATTATGTGGAGGATGTTGGTTGAGGAAGACGGTTGGAGTGTTCTCCTGGCAGAAGAACCACCTTGGTCACGGGACGCTTGATAATCCTGCGTGCCGTGAGAATGCTGACGACACGGACATTGCCGTCAGCCCCTGGAAAGACAGAGTCGATTCTGCCAAGGCGCCACTCATTCGAGGGCAGATTGTCCTCCTTGACGACTACCATGTCGCCAACGCGGAGATTTGCGGTCGGGGACTGCCACTTGTTACGCTTGTGGAGCTCTTTGAGATACTCCTCTTTCCATCGAGCTTGGAATTGTTGATGGAGCGCCTTTAAGTGTTGCCACCGATTCACAATGGACTTGGATTCCCCTTTTAATTCGGGTTCCACTATGGACAGAAGAGGTCCGCTGACTAGAAAATGCCCTGGTGTCAACGCTAAGAGATCAGTGGGATCTTCAGACATAGGAGATAGCGGTCTGGAATTTAGACAGGCTTCAATTTTCGCTAGGAGGGTTGAAAGCTCTTCAAAAGTGTACTTTCGAGTAGCGGTGGACTTGTAAAACAAGGTTTTGACGCTTTTGACACCCGCTTCCCACAGGCCTCCCATATGGGGTGCCCCCGGAGGAATGAATTGCCAGTTGAGCTGCTGATGACTATACGCATCAGTCACAGACTCTTTTACGGCTTGTAGAAAATCTCAGGAGAGCAGGGTGGCAGCGCCGACAAAGGTTTTCCCATTGTCGGACTGTACTTGACGGGGACAACCTCTTCTGGATACGAACCGAGCGAAAGCGGCGAGAAATTTCTTGGTCGTCAGATCGGATGTAGGCTCTAGATGGATGGCCTTTGTAGAGAAACACACGAAAACCAACACATACCCTTTTGTAATTAGGCAAGCTCTGTCTGTGTAATTTTTTATGACGAAACAGCCAGCGTAGTCCATCCCTGTGTACGTGAATGGCCGGGAAAAAGAGACTCGCTCTTTCGGAAAACTTCCCATCATCTGAACTTGCAATCGCTTCTTATGGATAACGCTGACCTTGCAGGAGTTAATAACGGCCTTTACCAAGTTCTTTATTTTCGGAACCCAGTATCTTGACCGGGTGAGACGTACGACTAACTGGTTACCTCCGTGCAACGTTATGAGATGCGTAAAATTTACCAGTAGTCGAGAGAGTGCACATTCGTACGGGAGGATTATAGGATGTCGTTCATCATATCGCAAATTTTCGGAGGCCGTTATTCGGCCGCACGCCCTTATCAGCCCTTTCTCATCTAGAACGGGGTTGAAGGAGAGGATGGAACTTTTCGAGGACACAGGGCGCTTTTGATTCAAGTAGCGATATTTATTAGCAAAATATCTGCGCTGAGTGCTAATGACCATGAGCCGTTCAGCGGCGACAAGTTCTTGGGCTTCTAGATGGACTTCCGGAATCGGCGACTGTTTCCTACATCGCTGGACAAAACGGTGGACATACGCAAGGACCCGTAAAGCACTATTTAACTTGGAAAAGCGATCAATGATGTCTTCTGTCGGAATGGACGCAACATGGCCCTTGACAGGACGCCTTTCCACTTCGGTCACCTGTAAGTCGGTGCTTTGGGCAGGCCACTGATCTCGTGGCTTCTGCAACCAAGTGGGCCCATTCCACCAAAGGGAGTTATCGACCAGTTCTTGTAGAGGCACGCCCCGACTGGCCAAGGCAGCTGGATTGTTTGCCTCTGTGGACTGGGTGATCTTTGTTACCCGATTGGCAACGAACGTTGCCACTGGCATGCTGGTTTGGCTAGCCATCCAAGCACAATCGTGGACTCGGTCCAACAATGGAGTTTCGAGGACAGCATCGGCATATGGGGGCGAATGGATTCGGCCATCTCGAATAGCAATAGAGCTCCACACAGCTCTAGTCTGGGAAGCGACACAGTTTTTACTGGCGCCAGGCGCGTCTTGGTCGTGAGAAGATGCACCGTGTGCCCCATCTCGACGCGCATATAGATCGCAGCACCGTACGCCTTTTGAGAGGCATCACAGAATCCGTGATGTTCCACTCGGAACTCTGGGCGGAAGGAAACCCATCTGGGAATTCGGACTTGATCTAGGACTGAGTAGCTTTGAAGGAAATCACGCCACTTTTGGCACAGTTCAATTGGAAGTTCATCATCCCACCCTAGATCATGCAGCCAGATCTCCTGCATGAAAATCTTGGCACAGACCACGAAAGGAGCGAGCCAGCCTGCTGGATCAAACAGCTTCGCAATTTGGGAGAGAACATGTCGTTTTGTGAGTGTAGCTTCGGTGGATAGGTTGGGGAGGGCGAAGAAAAACTCATCGGATGTTGCTTTCCAACGGACTCCGAGAGTTTTCGCCGTGCTTTCTGTATCTATTTCGAGGAAATCGGCATTTAAAAGATGATCGGTTCCGATATGAGCCAGAACTTCTTTGTGTTCGGAGGTCCATTTCCTCAATGGAAAACCAGCCGAATCGAGGGCACTCTGCAACTCGCGAATGGTGAGGTGAGCCTCCTTTGCAGAGTCAGCTCCCGAAAGGACATCATCGACATACATGCAACCACGAATAACTTTACTCGCCCTCGGATGGGTTAGTTGCTCGTCGGTCGCCAGCTGTTGCAGTTCCCGAATTGCCAGGAACGGTGCACAATTGACCCCAAACGTAACAGTTTTTAGTTCAAAATCTCGAATGTATCCTTCCCTATCGCGGAATAAGATACGTTGGAACGCTGTCTGCTTCGGATCTACCCAGATCTGCCGGTACATTTTCTCGATATCAGCACTATACACAAATCGGAAATATCGCCACTTCAGGATCTGGATGATTAGATCGGACTGTAGGACCGGGCCACAATGAAGGATATCATTTAAGCTGACCCCATTGTCTGAAGGGCTGGAGGCGTTGAATACCACTTGGTCGTACTCTCCGGTTTTAACACTGCGTGGTGTGGCAGGTCGTACTCTCCGGTTTTAACACTGCTTGGTGTGGCAGGTAGTAGCACGCTGAATCGTGGGTAGGAAGGACTTCTCTCATGTGATTGAGGTCGAGATATTCTTGAATAACTGAGTCGTACTTGGATTTTAACGTACTGTCCCTTTTTAGCCTCTCCTCGTTTCTTAAGAATTGAGCCAGTGCCTGGGATCTGGAATGTCCTAGGGAGCAATTAATGTTCTCAGGATCTCGAAAAGGAAGACTCACGACATACCTGCCGGTCTCGTCTTTTGTGGTGGTCCGAAGGAAATTGTCCTCACAAATCACGTCGGATTCTTTTGCCACCTTTACTGACAGATCCTTTACCTCCCAAGATTTGGTGAGGAGTTTATCGAGGGACGCCTCATACGTGTGTGCAACTTGCGTGGAAAAGGATGATATTTGAGTGATGAATCCAGCCGAAAATGGTCTCTTGACCGAGAAGCGAGCCACAGATGTTCGCTCGGGTACCGCTTAGTAGAATGGATGAAAGTATATCGGCCCCGATTAGAAGATCTATTTGTGCGCTCTCATAAAACTTTGGATCCGCTAGCGGAAGTTCGGGAAGATCTCGCAGGTAATGTTGCGGAAGCGGTGAGGTTATCCCACGCTGATCGAAAGCCATCATGAGTAAGGGGTGAATTTGAAACTATATTGTGAGCGTCACCACTCGTTTTAGCATTTAGGTGGAATAATTTTTCGACAGGAGTGAGTCTGGGATTGTTGATATAAATTGCCGTGAATAGGTCCCTAAAAGTTGGCCAACGAAGATAGTCGCCGGTAAAAACCTCGGTATCGCACGGCGGAAGCCGGCAGCCTGACGGAATGTATGTCTGAGAAGGATCAGCTGGCGTTGGGGAAGGTTGCGGAAGTTGCGGAGTTTGCGCTATCTGCTATCTTGGCGCTGCACCTTTCGTACTTAGCCTTGAGGACTGGCAAGCCGTCAGCTGCACCTTCTCCGGCTGCTACAAGGCATGCGGTACCATAGGACCCATACCTCTCGGATTTCGTCTCGGTGAATATTGAGGACGGTTAACGTAGGAGGGACCGCCGAGGGAATATTTATTCGCGATTCCAATTCGGACAGTCGATCCGAGACTTCAATAAACTGGCTCATAGCGAGGTCGGCAGCCGTTGCAACCATTTTTGTGTTGGCTCGCGTTATTCTGCCGATTGGAGAAGGAGCCTTTTTGGGAGGTGGCGACTTTTGCCTTTTTAGGTGTGGGCGTCCTTACCGTGATTTTTGGTATTTTCGGTGATGGAACAGGGGATAGTTTGTTGGAACTTTGCCTGGATATACCAAACTAGGATCCTGTTAGGATGGAATGTGCGCGCTGATATTTCGGACAAAAATCAGAGAAACAATTACGGACCCACTTATGGACCGGTGGAAATGTGGTATGCGGGTGGTATTTTTTTTCCAATTTTTCTTTTTTATCCCCAAAAGAAAAAATCGAGTATCGATATATATGTAGATTTACCAAGCTCAATAAATAAGAAAAAAATACTGGAATGGGCGTTTTTTTGAAAAAATGTGAAACCGAAGAAACAAATTAATAAATCAATAAATTATTAAATTGATTCCACCAGTTCCGCGATGGCGACAGTATTTTATATTTCTCCTTTTTTTTCTTTTTTGGAACTGGCAATAATATTTAGTATTTGTTTAATTTTATTGGAGTTGAACTTGGTGTTTATTAATTTTGTTGGAATTTATTTATGGGATGATTTAAAAACAACTGCCCGAACTTTTGCGGGCTGTGTATTGGTGACGCTGGAATGCGCGGGAATTTCGAGCTTTTTGCGGTATTGCAATTCGCGTGTATGTGTAGATGTATGGATGGATAGTGCCCAAAATATGTAAATAAGAAAAACACACTGAGACACAAAAGTTATTTCACGTCGGCTTTAGGAATTTATTTAATATATATTTATTGGATGGCCGACGGAAATACTTGAGCTTTCGGAATTGGGGTGCAGTTATGTAGAAAAATATGTATAAATGTATGTATGTATATATATATATGGAATATGTAATATATGTAATATGGATGTAATATATGTAATCAATATGGCGGAAATTTTATTGTAAATTTTGCCGGCGGGTATGTGTTGTAAATTTTCCATTTATTGTGGACTGTATTTGGATTTTTAATAATGTAAGCAAATATTGTCACAGCGGATGTACAATAAACAATTAATATTAAAAATATTTGTGGGCCGAAATTGACGGAACACTTAATTTTTGTTTCACTTTTTTTGTGGGAAATTAATTTGAACTCAATTTTGAAATTAATTTATTTTTCACTGAACGCTTGACTTTTTATTTGCACACTTTAATTTGGATTTATATTTTTTATTTTCTTCGATTTGATGTTGGATGTATATTTAATGGATGTACGGCCAAATGCGAATATGAAACTTGTACATCAATATGCACACGAAAAGGAATTAGAAAATAGGCAATATGGCCGCACGTTCAAAGAGAACGAAGAAATAAAAGACGGAATTGGAATTGTAATTCACTAATTGCCGTCGTCGGATTAAATCGGACTTGGATTTTAGACAAATCGTACAGAAAGTCAAACGAATTATGTTTTTCGGATGGCTGACTGTCGACCGGCAGTTAATAAAAAATTAATAATATGTCACTTAAATGGCTCGAATGGACCAAAAAATGAAGAGTTGGGGCGTCGCGGGTCTTCGTCGATGGAAGGCAGCTTCGTCGTGCGTTGCGGCTGTTTAACGTAGCCGGGTGGCAAGCTGTGGAATAGACTGGTAAAACACTCGACGATCGCAAGAAGGAACAAAAAAAGACTCGGTGAACTTTTTTCGTAGGATAGCGCGGACCGGCCGGGCGATGTATTTCAGTATCGTGACAATGAAAAGACTAACTTAAGCCTAATTGAGCGCTGCGTTTCAAAGCGCAGTGGAGAGATTCCGGGAGCGGGAAGGCGGGAGAGCCTGGAACCGCAAGCGTCCAGTGCGGGAGAGCGGGAGAGCCTGGAGTCGCGAGCATCCAGTGCGGGCGAGTAGGCATTCGCTACGAGGGAAGCGCGGGCAGTTTAAAAAGAGGTGAGAGCGGCGTAAACAGCCTGTTTATTCGCCAGGGCCCGAGGGTATTCCTGGGTGCGTGCTTAGATAATTTTCAAAACTGGTGCCGAGATAATTTACTAAATTTAAACGTATCCAAGTGCAAGCTAATGACTTTTTATCGGGTCAATCCGATATGCGCAACTTACACATTAACTGGCAGCTCTTTGGATAGAATAACTCTAGTAAACGATCTTGGCGTTCTCTTGGACCCTAAACTAAAATTTTCAAACCACATTTCGTCCATGGTTAATAAAGCCAGAGGAGTGCTTGGATTTATTAAAAGGTGGTCAAAAGAATTCGATGATCCTTATTTAACTAAAACTTTATTTATTTCGTTAGTCCGTCCGATTCTGGAGTATGGGTCTCCCGTCTGGAGTCCGCAATACGGAATACATATTGGTCGTATTGAATCAGTACAAAAAAACTTTCTTCTTTTTGCTTTACGCCGCCTAAACTGGGATGCAAATCTTAACTTACCTTCTTATTCTAGTAGACTTCTGTTGATTAATTTGCCCTCCCTAGCCAACCGTAGAACGATGCTTGGTACTGTCTTCATTTATAACCTTATATATGGTGATATTGACTCCCTCGACTTGGTAAGTCGGCTAAACTTTTCTGTGCCAAGTAGATTAACTAGAAATTATATTCCCCTAATATTAAGTCATTGTAGATCTAACTATGCCTTGCATGAGCCTGTCAGAGTATTGTGTTCTGACTATAATAGATTTTTTCCTATAATCTCAAATCTTGACTCCCTGCCCTCTTAAAACGATTACTACTAGCTTCATTGGCACAAAATTGATCTTTCTATTACTTTTTTCCCCGGACTTTTACCTATATTTCCTTATCTCGCTTCTAACTTCTCGCGAATCGTGCCGTACGATACACGGCTGCGCCCCTCGGTCGGTTGGGCGGCTAAGTAGGCCTTAAGACTCCACAACAATCCAAATAATGACTTCCCTAAGGATATCTACGTGGAACGCTAACGGCGTTTCACAGCATATCGACGTAATGCTGCTTTCAGAAACACACCTTACAAACAAATACAATTTTGAACTACGAAGTTATTCATTCTACGGAAAAAAATCATCCAGATGGTAAAGCACATGGAGGGACTGGAATTCTAATCAGAAGCCATATTAAGCACCACTATCATAACAAATTTGCTAAAAATTACCTACAGGCCACATCTATAAATATGCAAATAAATACTGGCAACCAACTTACACTAGCCGCCGTATACTGCCCCCCTCGCTTCAATATAGCTGAAGATAAGTCTATGCAGTTTTTCAACTCACTAGGAGACCACTTCATAGCAGCAGGGGACTACAATGCCAAGCAGTCACGTCTCGTGACTCCAAAAGGAAAACAGCTCTATAATGCAGTTATAAAAGCCAAGAACAAGCTGGACTATGTTTCTCCTGGCAGACCAACACACTGGCCTGCAGACCCAAAGAAACTACCCGATTTAATAGACTTTGCAATTACCAAAAATATTCCTAAAAATCTGATAAGCGCCGAATGCCTCTCGGATCTTTCATTTGATAACTCGCCTGTCCTGTTTATTCTACTCCGACATCCAGGCGCATTGGAGCAATCGTTTAAATTGACATCACAGAAAACCAATTGGGTTAAGTACAAGAAATACATTAGCTCACACATTGAGCTAAGTCCTCATCTCAACGATGAAGCCAACGTAGACAGATTTGTTAACACACTGGAGTCTGTACTCGTCTCTGCAGCTCGAGTTTTAACACCCCAAACTACAAGTACATAAAGCAACCAAATAAAGACAAATCTACAAATAGAACAGCTCGTCCTCGAAAAGCGACGCTTACGTCGAGAGTGGCAACTCCACAGATCGACATTTGCCAGGCAACACTTAAAATATGCATCACGTTAACTCACAAAATCTTTACAGCAAGAAGAAGCACATGTCCACCGACGCTACATAGAGCTATTGTCAACATCTAGTACAAAACACTCACTATGGAGAGCTCACCCAACTCTAAGCTCACCGAAAGTAACCGTGATGCCTATTAGAAATCCAACAGGCGGCTGGGCGCGCAGCGATGCAGACAGAGCCAGTACGTTTGCCAACCACCTTAAAAATGTCTTCCAACCAAATCCTGCCACTAGTGCGTTCACTTTGCCGACTTTACAATATGAGCCTCAGCTTCAACAAAAAAGGCTCCAACCGAACCACCGAACCGCGTAGACGTGTCTTTTTGCTCGCCCTGCCGAAAGACTTCCAAAAATCTACAAAGTGACCACCAAAAATAAGAAAAATAGCGAAAAGACGCTGGCAGCAATGCCATATCCCAAGGTCAACACCTCCTTGTGATTAAAACTAAATTTAAAACAGATCTAGTTAATCAAAAACAATTAAAAATGTCGAACGCAAATAAAATATTAACAAGTGCAACCGGTAAAGCCACGAAGCCAAGTCGCGATCGGCAACAAATACAACTAGACGAACGGCGGCTGTCTTCTGCACGGAACAATGCTTACATTTCAATTGACTCATCGGAGGCAACAACAAAATCAACGTCACTGACCGCTACCAATAATAAGTTCAATAATAAGTTCAATTCGGCTGCGTGCAGACGTGTTTTATTAACGCTCCGGAAAAACAATTAGCCAATCAGTCGAAAACGTTCGAAAAAAAAAATAAGCGCGAGGTTTTGCGTTTCGCGATGCAAATCGCATATCGTAAACTAAAGTTTTAATTAATTAAATAATTAATCTTTACGCACTAACTATAAACAAATGAGTAAGAACGTGGATCAGCGCACTCAACGACAAAAACAACAAGACGAAACCCGTGAAAAAATTCAGAGAGAACAAGACAAACGTCGTCTCTCTTTGGCCCGTAACAACGCCTATTTTACGGTGACGAGTAATACTCTAGAACCGAAAGTGCTTGAAGGTGCAAGTTTACTGACCGCCGAAAACCAGAGAGCTAACTCTTGCTCTCCCGCCCTGCTCTTCACCGCTCGAACGCCATGGAGTGAGCAATGCAAGACTCCAACAGAGCTTCTGCCGCCTAGCGCAACAACAACAGAAACTACTACGACTACTACAACGGTCTCTGTCGCCAACAATGCAATAACGTCTCCACCCTCTTCTTGTGCTGCGGGTAAAGCAACAACACAACCAAGTGCAAAAATCGGTGCAAACGGCAAAAACAAAGCTACGGTAGAAGAAGTGACAATTCTGCAAGCGGGTTCGGCCATTCAGACAGGCATGGATCGCTACATTAATATCTCCAAGCGCAAGCTAACACCCCCAAAAAACTCGGACGGCAATAAGCCCAAAATAAATCGTTCCAGCAAAGGCCCTGTAAATCCCGGGCCATTAGATGAAAACAGATTTTCCATTCTGGCGGAGCCTGAAACAGAGTCTGAACAATTAGCCCCAAGGAAACTAAAGCCCCCACCTATTTTTATTCGGGAGAAGATCTCGAATGCCCTAGTCAACAAAATAGTTGAGCTTGTCGGAAAAGATAACTTTCATGTTATTCCGCTTATGAAAGGGAATATAAGCGAAACTAAACTCCAAACCAAAACCGAAGACGATTTCCGAGCAGTGTCGAAGTACTTAAACGATGCCAAAAAGAATTACTACACGTACCAGCTGAAAAGTTGCAAAGGTTTGCAAGTTGTGCTTAAGGGAATAGAACCCGATGTGACCCCCTGCGAAATTACAGAGGCCTTAAAAGAAAACGGTTTTTGCGCAAAAAATGTTATAAACATTATGAACAAAAACAAGAAGCCGCAACCACTCTTCAAGGTCGAGCTGGAGCCAGACAGCAGAACTTTGAAAAAAAACGCAGTGCACCCGATCTACAAGTTGCAGTACCTTCTGCACCGTAGGATCACAGTGGAAGAGCCGCACAAACGGACCGGACCAGTGCAATGCACAAACTGCCAGGAATACGGTCATACCAGGGCTTACTGCACCCTCAGGTCAGTATGTGTAGCTTGTGGAAACTGCCACGGCTCCGAACCCTGCCCTGCCAACAAGGAAGACTCTCTCACTAAAAAGTGTGTAAACTGCCAAGGAAACCACACAGCTAACTACAGAGGCTGTCCAGTCTACAAGGCGATGAAAAGTCGGATGCAACGAGCAACAACGGCACGCTCCCTGAACACACAAAACACTTACATGAGATCACAAACGACACCGGAAGTTTTCTTCGCAAAAGCAGCCAGATCATCATTTGGCCCTTCAATTACCACCAACGGAATTTCTTACGCCAGTGCTCTAAGATCAGGCACAGCTCACATAGAGCCGAAAGTTGATAACATCCAGCAGGCCATGGGACAGCCACAAAGTAACATGGAATCTATGATGATTACTTTGCAACAAAATATGATGGAATTTATGTCCTTCATGAAAACCACCATGCAAACCCTTATGCAAAACCAAAATATCTTACTTCAAATGCTTGCAGCTCAGCAGTCCAAATAAACCATGCCTAGCCTTCGAATAACTCTGTGGAACGCCAACGGTGTTTCACGGCATAAACCTGAAATAACTCAATTTCTGAACGAAAACCACATCGACGTTATGTTGCTGGCAGAAACGCATCTCACCAGCAAATATAACTTTCAAATACGGGGATACACGTTCTATGGCACAGATCATCCAGATGGTAAAGCGCATGGCGGCACTGGAATCTTAATAAGAGACCGCGTCAAACACCACTTTCACCAACGGTTTGCTAAAAATCATCTGCAAGCTACATCGATAAAATTACAGTTGGGCAACTGCAACCTTGCCATTGCCGCTGTCTACTGCCCACCCCGCTTTACAGTCTCCGAAGACCAATTCATGGACTTCTACAATTCGCTTGGAGAGCGATTCATAGCAGCAGGAGATTACAACGCCAAGCACACGCACTGGGGATCCCGCCTTGTGACCCCCAAAGGAAGGCAACTATATAATGCACTCATTAAAACATGCAACAAACTGGACTACGTTTCACCAGGCAGCCCTACATACTGGCCTACAGATCCTAGAAAACTACCTGATTTAATTGATTTTGCTGTGACAAAAAACATCTCTCGCAATCTAATATCTGCAAAATCGCTTTTGGATCTATCATCGGACCACTCACCAGTGCTAATAACTCTTCATCAAAGCCCTGAATTAATCGAGCACCCTCACAGGCTGACGTCGCATCGAACCAACTGGCTGAAGTTCAAAAAGTACGTAAGTTCCCACATTGAACTAACTCCACAGCTCAACATCAAGGAGGACATCGACTGCTACGCCGATGCCCTGGAGTCTGTACTCGTCGCAGCAGCCAAAGTCTCAACACCGCAAGGGAGGGATGGGCACACACACCAACACAAAACTAACCATGAAATCGAACAGCTTGTTCTGGAGAAAAGACGTTTGAGACGTACTTGGCAAACCAGCAGATCGCCATCCTCAAAACAAAGTCTTAAAGAAGCTGGTCGCAGACTTACCAGGGCTCTAAGGCAAGAAGAAGAAAAAGCACAACGCCAGTACATTGAGAAACTTTCACCCACCAGCACTAAGCATCCCTTGTGGAGGGCCCACCCAAAACTAAGTGCGCCGGCCGAAACAGTAATCCCCATAAGAGACTCTTCAGGCAGCTGGGCCAGAAGCGACAAAGACAGAGCTTGTACATTTGCTTTACACCTTCGAAATGTTTTTCAGCCAAACCCTGCAACTAATTCATTCGCACTACCGTCGCCGTCAATTCGAATTGAATCTGAGACGGAGCCAATTCTGTTTCAACCAAATGAAATTGCAAAAGTAATCAGCGAGCAATTGAAACCAAAAAAGGCCCCAGGCGGTGATCAAATAACTCCCAAAATGTTAATCGAACTACCAAACTGTGCAGTTGAGGTTATTTGTAAACTCTTCAACGGGATTACACGACTTGGCTATTTCCCAAAAAAATGGAAAAAATCGGTAATCATAATGATCCCAAAGCCAGGGAAAGATCACACAATACCAGCTTCGTATAGACCGATAAGTTTACTCTCGTGTCTGTCAAAACTGTTCGAAAAATGCCTTCTGACGCGCATCATTCCATATCTGAAAGAGCACAACGTTATTCCAGCACATCAATTTGGCTTTCGAGAAAGCCATGGAACAATAGAGCAAGTCAACAGATTAACAACAGAAATAAGGACTGCATTCGAGCTTCGGGAATACTGCAGTGCGGTATTCCTTGACGTTGCACAGGCTTTCGACCGAGTCTGGCTTGATGGCCTTATCCATAAAATCAGAACGATCCTGCCAGGAAACACTCACAGGATACTGGAATCGTACCTTTACAACAGAGCCTTCGCCGTGAGATGCAACACCACAACATCCGATAACTACGCTATAGAGGCTGGAGTTCCCCAAGGTAGCGCCCTTGGTCCAACTCTATTTCTCCTCTACACCGCAGATATTCCCACGAACGAGCGGCTAACTACTTCTACATTCGCAGACGATACCGCGATCATAAGTCGGTCCAAATGCCCAACTCAGGCAACAGCACTACTAGCTGATCATCTCGTTGTAGTGGAGAGGTGGTTATCAGACTGGCGTATAAAAATAAATGCGCAAAAGTGTAAACACATAACGTTTACTCTTAACAGACAAACGTGTCCCCCGCTAACCCTGAATAACACGCCACTTCCACAAGCTGACGATGTAACGTACCTTGGCATCCACCTAGACAGGAGACTTACATGGCGGAGACATATCGAAGCTAAGAAAATTCACCTAAAACTAAAATCAAACAGTCTCCATTGCCTGGACTTCAAGGTCCTGCTCTACAATTCAACGCTTAAGCCAGTCTGGATCTACGGCTCCCAATTGTGGGGAAACGCGAGCAGCAGCAACATCGACATTATTCAGCGAGCACAATCAAAAATCCTGAGAACTATCACTGGGGCACCTTGGTATGTTCGGAACGACAGCATCCACAGAGATCTTGGCATTCTACCCGTAAAAGATGAAATATCAAAACAAAAAGCGTCCTACCACACCAAGCTAACTTCTCATCCAAACCAGCTCGCCAGGGGCCTAGCCAGGGCTTCCATCCGGACCCGATTGCAACGCAATGACCTTCCAGCTCAGCAATAGTTATTAGAGCCCCTAAATGTTCGCGCCAGTCACCTTGACTGTCAGATAGCTTTTTAATTTAAGATTCTATATACTTATTGTTAGTCTCAATCTCATGAGAAGATCCAATAAATAAAATGCAAATGTTAAAAAAAAAAAAAAAAAAAACGCTACCGAAAGAGCCCGCTCACTGTCACCAGCGATTTTATGCTCAAGCAACGCTGCCGTTACTCAGTCGTGGAGTTCACAATGCCCGTCACCTCTCTCTCTCGTCGATGCACCGACTACATCGGCTTGTGCGCCCACCAGCACTGTACCCTCTCTTACTACAGCAACGTCAACGACAACAACAAATTTAACGTCTGCGGCTACCCAGTGGCCTATCTCAACACCACAAGCAAAACTCAGCTCTACTGACCCTCTTACGAATAATACTCTCGTACAGACGGGGATCGATCGGTATGTACAAATAAAAAGAAAGCTTAGTCCACAAAAAAACGTAAACTCAAATTGGCCAAAAGTACCAAAAACTTTACGCAACACACGAACATCCGAAAACAGATTTGCCATACTTGGCGAGACCGAAGAAGACAAGGGTCAGGCGCCTCAAGTCATGAAAGCTGTAAAGCCACCGCCAATATATATTAGGAAACACAACAGTGTCGATCTGATTAATAAGCTTAAACAAGTAATCGGGCCTAATCACTTCTATATCAACACCCTAAAAAGAGGAAACATATTAGAAGCAAAACTCCAGGTTAACAACGAAGACCATTTCCGTTCTGTAACAAGATATCTCGACAATGAGCTTATAAATTACTACACTTACCAACTAAAAAGTAAGAAGTTGTAAGTTGTACAAGTTGTACATAAAGGTATAGAATCGACTGTTGCGGTAGCAGAAATAGCTGAAGGCCTCACGGAAAAAGGCTTCGACGTTAAGCACATCGTGAACATAGTAAACAGGGATAGAATTCCTCAACCTCTGTTTAAGATTGAGCTGTCCCCAGAGACGAAACCTCTAAAGAAAAATGCAGTGCATCCTATTTACAATCTGCAATATCTCCTTCGCCGAAGAATCACCATAGAGGAACCGCATAAACGGAACGGCCCCGTACAGTGTACAAACTGCCAGGAGTTCGGGCATACAAGAACATACTGCACCCTGCGACCAGTTTGTGTCGCCTGTGGAGATTTGCATTGCATTGAAGCATGCCTGGGAAACAAAGAAGACCCTACTCTGAGGAAATGCAGTAACTGTGGGGGAAATTATACTGCCAACTACCGGAGCTGTCTACAAAGAACTCAAGAGCCGCCTAAATCAGAGACGCAGTAATCCATTCGCCGCTCAACACTCTTCTCAACCAAACATCTTCACCCCATCAACAACCACTCCTGGTGTCTCCTTGCCAACGCTCTTCGCTACCCTGGAATCTCACAAACATCTACCGCCCAGCCTGCAGCATTGCGTCCACAGCCACCCATATCAAACCAAAATGATTTTCCGCTCTTAAGCCAAAATGGCCAAACAACAACTCAACCTTCTAAGCAGCAAAACCAAACTCTTCCCCCACAAACACTTAGTGGTCTAGAATCTACACTAGCTACTCTTGCAAACGTCATGATGACGATTCAAAGTTCCCTTCAAGAACTACTGCGAAACCAGAGCCTTTTAATGGAACTGCTGATCAAACAAAAGTCTGTATAAATGGACTCCTTAAGAATATGCTTCTGGAACGCAAACGGCGTTTCCCGGCACAAAAACGAACTCCTACAGTTCCTAAACAGCCACAATATCGATATCATGCTACTTTCTGAAACCCATCTAACTAATAAAAACTACTTCCATATCATCGGATATATATTCCACGCGACCAACCACCCGGACGGTAAAGCACACGGAGGTACCGGTATACTCATAAAACAACGCATAAAACATCATCCCTTGGAGACATTCGCTACTAACTACCTGCAGGCCACATCCCTACGTATAAACCTAATTGGCGGCCCACTTACCCCATCCGCCATATATTGCCCCCCACGCTTCAGTATTGCAGAAAATGAGTTTATGAATTTCTACAACGCAAAGCATCCCCACTGGGGATCTCGTCTTATCAACCCCAAAGGCCGCCAATTATACAATGCTATCATCACTCCTGGTAATACGCTTGACTTTGTCTCACCAGCTAGGCCTACATAGTGGCCCACAGATCTAAATAAACAACCTGACATTATCGATTTCGCGGTTATTAGCTACAGCCCATTTAAAAGAACACCTGGTAGCTGTAGAAAAATGGCTCGCAGACTGGCGTATCAAAGTCAACGAACAAAAGTGTAAGCACATTACGTTTACTCTAAACTTGTCGAAATGCCCACCACTGGCGCTAAACAACAAGCCGGTTCCACAAGCAGACGAAGTCACCTATCTCGGCATACACTTAGACAGGAGGCTTACCTGGAGAAAGCATATAGAAGCAAAGAAGACCCATTTAAAACTAAAGGCCAGCAGCCTTCACTGGCTCATGAACTACCGCTCCCCCCTTCCACTCGAATATAAAGTACTACTGTATAACTCGTGCTTAAAGCCGATCTGGACCTACGGTTCCGAGCTCTGGGGAAACGCAAGCAGCAGCAATCTAGAAATTATTCAAAGAGTACAATCAAAGACCCTACGAACAACAACTGGAGCCCCCTGGTACATCCGCAACGCAAACATCCAGAGATACCTGGATATAAATCCCGTAAAAGAAGAAATTGTTTCCAGAAAAATTAAATATGAAGCCAGATTATCAAATCACCCAAATCACCCAAACAACTCAACCGGCTAAGCTATCAATAAGAATAAAGTATAAATAAAAAAAAAAAAAGCTTCAACATGAGCCAATTGAGTTTCGCTCAAACGAAATCGTTAACATCATCAAAAAATATTGCGCCGTTTGCACTATCACCCAGCTTTTTAATGCCATCGCAAAACGTGGCCACTTTCCAGTTAGATGCAAAAAGTCGATTATAATAATGATAGCAAAGCCGGGAAGAGACCACGCAAATCCCACGTCGTATAGACCCATAAGCCTACTTTCATGCTTATCTAAACTGTTTGAAAAATGCGTATTGAATCGGATAAACACATACCTAAGAATCCAGGAAGGAATTCCGTCACATCAATTTGGGTTTCGTGAAAAGCACGGAACAATTGAGCTGGTCAACCGGATAACATCAGAATTCCGGAACGCGTTTGAAAAACGAGAATACTGTACTGCCATATTTTTATATGTCTCTCAAGCATTTGATAGAGTTTGGCTAGAAGGTCTAACGTACAAGATCAAGACAATGCTCCCCTACAACACCCATAAACTTTTACAGTCTTACCTCTACGACAGAAAATTTGCTGTGAGATGCAACACTGCTATAACTGATAATTTGACTATTGGAGCTGGAGTTCCTCAAGGAAGCGTGCTTGAGCCAACATTATATGTCCTCTACACAGCGGACATCCCAACAACCACACGACTAACAACATCTATGTTTGCTGATGATACAGCCAATCTCAGCCGCTCAAAAGGCCCGATGCAAATAACTGAGCAGCTAGCTCTTCATCTGGTCAATGCTGAAAAGTGGCTATCAGATTGGCGAATTAAAGTGAACGAACAAAAATGCAAGCACGTTACGTTCACCCTGAACAGGCAAAACTGCCCGTTGCTCATGTTAAACCATACTCTACTTCCGCAAGCAAACGAAGTGACATATCTAGGAGTACACCTCGACAGAAGGCTCAAACATCCTACCAGTCAAAGAAGTGATCGCTATCGTTGCACCCTGAAAACCTGGCGTGAGGTCTTACAAGATTGATCAACCAATCACGCCTTCCGCAGCTGCCTTGTAGTCAATAAATGGAATATAAGTGATTTTTTCTTAAGAAATCGGACTTCACAATACTTAAAACAATCACGAATTCTAATAGATCAAATGATCACCTTAAGTTGGTGCTGTTTTACGATTTTATCACCCTAAAACCCTCTCGTTCCCTATAATGTCCCAGGTGGTAATGCCACGTGACAATTCACGTATTTTTTTTAATCTTGTTTACATTATGCTCTTCACTGTTCAAAAAATACAGACTTCCATGCCTCTGAAAGAAGCCATGCACAATTGATCCTTGTTTTTCATAAAGTCAACCTCGTATCCGTAATATTTTAGATCTTCAAAGCATTTAATCAACTTTAGAGAGGTAGTGGAAAAACGCCCACAATGTTGAACACATAGTCAGAATGTGCCAAAAGGAAACTGTAAAACATTATGACATATCTAGTAATTAATTCAATAAATATATGTAGCTAAGAACAAGAAATGATCATAAAAACCAAAAAATAAATTGAAAATATTATATTATGTTATGCATGGAAATTTGAGCAAAGCTATATTAGAAATTCTTTAACTGTATTGGAATTTGTAGGCTAAGACTAACTAATATAAGAGCAATAGACAATAGTTTTTAAGAAGGTTAACCGAAATTTAAACTTACAGAAAAAATGTATTTAAAAATCATTTATATACAGATTACTTTATGCTTGATGTGTTAACTCGTAGTTTTGTAAACTTATAATTTAAGTAGTTGATTGGCCCTTTGATTAGCCGCAGTTTTTCAACTCACTAGGAGACCACTTCATAGCAGCAGGGGACAACAATGCCAAGCAGTCAAGTCTCGTGACTCCAAAAGGAAAACAGCACTATAATGCAGTTATAAAAGCCAAGAACAAGCTGGAGTATGTTTCTCCTGGCAGACCAACATAATAACCGGCAGACCCAAAGAAACTACCCGATTTAATAGACTTTGCAATTACCAAAAATATTCCTAAAAATCTGATAAGCGCCGAATGCCTCTCGGATCTTTCATCTGATCACTCGCCTGCCCTGTTTATTCTACTCCGACATCCAGGCGCATTGGAGCAATCGTTTAAATTGACATCACAGAAAACCAATTGGGTTAAGTACAAGAAATACATTAGCTCACACATTGAGCTTAGTCCTCATCTCAACAAAAAGAAGGAAGTTTTTTTGTACAGATTCAATACAACCAATATGTATTCCGTATTGTGGACTCCAGACGGGAGACCCATACTCCAGTCAAATAAGGATCATCGAATTCTTTTGACCACCTTTTAATAAATCCAAGCACTCCTCTGGCTTTATTAACCATGGACGAAATGGGATTAGATTAAATTTTAGTTTAGGGTCCAAGAGAACGCCAAGATCGTTTACAAGAGTTATTCTATCCAAAGAGCCCGATAAAAAGTCATCAGCTTGCACTTGGAACCGTTTAAATTTAGTAAATTATCTCGGCACCAGTTTTGAAAATTATCTAGATCGGATTGCAAGTCTAAATGGCAGGAAATGTCCTTATACTGCAGGCACAACTTAACATCATCTGCGTACATAAGTACGCGAGAATGACTTATAATTGAGGGAAGATCGTTAATAAATAATGTAAAAAGTAACGGACCCAGATGGCTCCCTTGTGGGACACCGGAGGTAACACGGAGAATTTCAGAAATTAAATTTTTAAAAAGGACCCTTTGTGACCTGCCATTTAGATAACTTTGAAATCCATTTAAGCAGATCAACTGGAAAACCTAAAAGGTCAAGTTTATGAATAAGAAGTAAGTGATTTACAGAGTCAAATGCTTTACTAAAGTCAGTGTAAATGACATCTGTTTGAAAACTACTATTGAAGCCTTTTATCACAAATGTAGTGAGCTCTAGAAGGTTTGTGATTGTGGATCTACGCTTAATAAATCCGTGTTGACACAGAGAAATGATTGATCTGCAAAGGTGCTGCAAATGAGCAGTAATAATTTTTTCAAAAAGCTTAGGAATAGCTGACAACTTAGAAATACCTCTGTAGTTACTTGTTACCTTTTTTGAAAAGAGGAATAACAAATGATTCCTTCCAAATATTTGGGAATTGGGACGTTTCTAGAGATAAGGTAAACAACTTGTGAAGAGGTTTGCACAGGGCCTTAGCGCAATACCTAAGCACGCACCCAGGAATATCCTCGGGCCCTGGCGAATAAACAGGCTTAATACGAAGAAGATCCAAAAGAAGAGAGCTTTCTGTTAAAGTGGGACAGAATATGAGGTTTGACTTGGGCATGGTGTAAGAATAAGGCTGAGATGAATAATCTAAAGTAGAGTAAGTCGTTTGAAAAAATTGGGCAAATATATCGGCTATTGCCTGATCTGTGGTTCCCGTCATGTTTTCGAACGACAGCGAGGAAGGAAAAGAATTAGATTTACGCTTGGTGTTAACAAAATTATAACACTGTTTCGGGTCCTGAGAGAACTGGACCTTACAACGGTTTAAGTAACTATTATAACACTGAGCATTAAGCACGGTAAATCTTGACCGAGCACTTAAATATCTAGTAAAAACAGATTAAGAACCAGTATTTTTATATTTCCTAAAAATTCTGGACTTTACATTTCTTAAGTGTGTCAACTCTTTGCTAACCCAAGGTGATTTATTGGAAATTGACGGATAGTACCACGGAACACAGGAATTAAAAAATGAGTTTATTGCAGTGTAAAAAACATTAACTGCATCGGACATATTATTGCATAAGTAAAGATCAGACCAATTAAAGCCAGAAATAAAATTATTTAGCCTCAGAAAGTCTGCCTTGCGAAAACAATGTATTCGTTTGGATTTTTCTGATTTTTCTTCTATAACTCTACCCATATCAAATGAAAGTTCGATTGTTGGGTGATATGGATCTTCAGGTTGCGTGAGTGGTGCTACTCTGGACAGAAACACACCTTCAGGATTTGTTACAAAACACAAATCAAGTAGGCGACCTAATGAATTTCGAACATGGTTAACTTGAGTTGGAGCTATGTCAAGCAGGCCATCAATAAAATCATGCTGTGCTATAAGTAGTAAGACATTCGATCCATCCTCAGTGGACCAAGTAACTCCAGGTATATTAAAATCACCTAGAACTATCAACTGATCCCTATCGGAAAGCTTATTTGCAACGGACTTAATAACGGATAGGTGATTTAAATAATCAGGGAGTTCAGACAACGGCGGAATATATGAGCAAGTTATGTATATAAAGTTACCAGGAAGCGATAACTTTACACAAATAAATTCAATGGTATTGAATTCATCAAAAAACAAGAGAGAACGCTATAGTCGGGTGCCCCGACAATCAGATACCCGTTACTCAGGTAAAGGGAGTGCGAGGGAGATGGAGATAGAAACTTTGATCACGCATAACTTTTTAACGAATGGTCCGATTTGAAAAATTTCTTCTACATTTCGATAGGTATTGATAAACACAATAAAACTGCATTTTTACTTTTCCGAAATATTTAAATTTTTAAAATCGTATATAAGCGATTGTGGGCGTTAAAGGGGGCGTGGCACCTTTTGAAACAACTTGCGCTGCGTAGGAACTCCTTAAATCTACAGCAAAATGCCAATCTTCTAGCTTTTATAGTTTCCGAGATCTCAGCGTTCATACGGACAGACAGACAGACAGACAGACGGACAGACAGACGGACAGACGGCAGACGGACAGACGGACATGGCTAGATCGACTCGGCTAGTGATCCTGAACAAGAATATATATACTTTATAGGGTCGGAAACGCTTCCTTCTAGCTGTTACATACTTTTGCACGAATACAATATACCCTTTTACTCTACGAGTAACGGGTATAATAACTCCTCAGACGGGAGGTTTGAATCAACTCCAATTAAGACTCCACCTCCCCGTCCAGAGGGGAAAAACTTCGGAGGTAAAGATCTCCGGCTTTAACCAGGTTTCTGTGAACACAATAATATGAGATGCAAAGGAAAGGCTATCGGATTACAATTTAGTGAGTTTGCAACGCAAACCTCTTGCTTTCTGATAGGAAAGAAGGAGGTAGAAGTTAGTTTTTTGAAATTGGTACACTGGTTTGGCCTCGACCAGCAAGTTTTACTCCCACGGGCCCCTTCTTCTTTATCTTAGCCTCGAACTCTTTTACAACCATATTATCCGGCCAAAAGTCGCCCGAGCATATGGCTTCAAAAAGCTCGTTAGGGACAGTTATCTTGAAAGATGAAATGTCTCTAGCATAAGAAAACTTAAACTTTTCCACCTTTACACTATTACAATCGGCTTTAGTTTTGTCTTGTATACAAGACAATACATCAGAAGATGTTTGATCAGGGGAAAGCCGAGAAACGAAAATTTGTTTCTTTAGTGGAACCACTGAAAGGGATTTTGGTGGAGCAGACATTGTTTCTGCAAAACCAACTTGAGCCGGTTGTCCGGATTCAGTAGTCCCTTGTGGTGGTGATGCTACATTATGAGAGATAGGTGGATACACTTATTGTGAAACCACAACTGACAAATAGGAATTCTTAGAAGTCCCTGGTTGCATGCATTCTGTAACGGATTGTTCGGATACCGAATATTTTTTAGCTGCTGATCTTAGCAACATTTGAGAGTTTGCTGAAATCAGCTGCTGATCCGCCGGAATGCTTTGTTGTTCTTTTGATTTCGATTGCGGGGTGTTCCCCTTTTGCTCCTTACCACCAGTGGCCTTTTTACGCTTTGAGGAGATCTTCAGCTCGGCGAAAACTATCTCTAGCAACTCCCAAACAGCTAATCAGCCCCATCAGGCCGCCTTTAGTTTGGCGCATGAACGATTTCATCTCGTTCGCAATCTCGACACAAGCGTCACAACAAAACTGCAAGCGTCAACCGGCCAGTAAAACCGGCGCACTTGGTGTGCACCATATTTTCACACAGCCAGCAAGTCATATTAGACTGGTCAGCCCTGATTACGAGGCTGCATTTTTTGCAGAAGCAGACTACATTTTTATTATTCATTTTATATATTTACCACTGTACCAAGAAGGCGAAATTGAAATTTATAAGCGAGCAGTTATAAGTACCGCAAGAGCGCAGAAACTGCACGCCTAGAACTTTCAAAAGCTAAGAGAGCAAGAGAGCGGGAGCGTAAATAAGTTAAAGTGCATGTACAATAGAGAAACGGCGGGGATATAAGAAAAGAAAACACAGATAAGAATTACGAAAACTAAAACAATTTATTAGTATTAATACAAAGTGCACTCGCGAAGCGAACGGAGTTTAAATTTATGTTTAAATAACCGGAAGAAAATTAAAATTGTTTTGATAAGACCCACCGATGGGAATAAACGAAAACAAAATACAAAATTCGAAGCGCAGAAAAAAACATTACCGTTCACTTTGAAAGTCAAAGACGAATGGTCTTGAATCGGATAAACACATACCTAAGAATCCAGGAAGGAATTCCGTCACATCAATTTGGGTTTCGTGAAAAGCACGGAACAATTGAGCTGGTCAACCGGATAACATCAGAATTCCGGAACGCGTTTGAAAAACGAGAATACTGTACTGCCATATTTTTATATGTCTCTCAAGCATTTGATAGAGTTTGGCTAGAAGGTCTAACGTACAAGATCAAGACAATGCTCCCCTACAACACCCATAAACTTTTAGAGTCTTACCTCTACGACACTGCTATAACTGATAATTTCACTATTGGAGCTGGAGTTCCTCAAGGAAGCGTGCTTGGGCCAACATTATATGTCCTCTACACAGCAGACTAACAACATCTATGTTTGCTGATGATACAGCCATTCTCAGCCGCTCAAAAGGCCCGATGCAAAGACCTGAGCAGCTAGCTCTTCATCTGGTCAATGCTGAAAAGTGGCTATCAGATTGGCGAATTATTATTATACTGTTACTTAAATTTTAATGTTAAGATTCCAAATAAACCATGCCTTGCCTTCGAATAACTATGTGGAACGCCAACGGTGTTTCACGGCATAAACCTGAAATAACTCAATTTCTGAACGAAAACCACATCGACGTTATGTTGCTGGCAGAAACGCATCTCACCAGCAAATATAACTTTCAAATACGGGGATACACGTTCTATGGCACAGATCATCCAGATGGTAAAGCGCATGGCGGCACTGGAATCTTAATAAGAGACCGCATCAAACACAACTTTCACCAACGGTTTGCTAAAAATCATCTGCAAGCTACATCGATAAAATTACAGTTGGGCAACTGCAACCTTGCCATTGCCGCTGTCTACTGCCCACCCCGCTTTACAGTCTCCGAAGACCAATTCATGGACTTCTACAATTCGCTTGGAGAGCGATTCATAGCAGCAGGAGATTACAACGCCAAGCACACGCACTGGGGATCCCGCCTTGTGACCCCCAAAGGAAGGCTATATATAATAATATAACTATATAATGCACTCATTAAAACATGCAACAAACTGGACTACGTTTCACCAGGCAGCCCTACATACTGGCCTACAGATCCTAGAAAACTACCTGATTTAATTGATTTTGCTGTGACAAAAAACATCTCTCGCAATCTAATATCTGCAAAATCGCTTTTGGAAATATCATCGGACCACTCACCAGTGCTAATAACTCTTCTTCAAAGCCCGGAATTAATCGAGCATCCTCGCAGGCTGACGTCGCATCGAACCAACTGGCTGAAGTTCAAAAAGTACGTAAGTTCCCACATTTAACTAACTCCACAGCTCAACATCAAGGAGGGCATCGACTGCTATGCCGATGCCCTGGAGTCTGTACTCGTCGCAGCAGCCAAAGTCTAAACACCGCAAGGGAGGGATGGGCACACACACCAACACAAAACTAACCTTGAAATCGAACAGCTTATTCTGGAGAAAAGACGTTTGAGGCGTGCTTGGCAAACCAGCAGATCGCCATCCTCAAAACAAAGTCTTAAAGAAGCTGGTTGCAGACTTACCAGGGCTCTAAGGCAAGAAAAAGAAAAAACACAACGCCAGTACATTGAGAAACTTTCACCCACCAGCACTAAGCATCCCTTGTGGAGGGCCCACCCAAAACTAAGTGCGCCGGCAGAAACAGTAATCCCCATAAGAGACTCTTCAGGCAGCTGGGCCAGAAGCGACAAAGACAGAGCTTGTACATTTGCTTTACACCTTCGAAATGTTTTTCAGCCAAACCCTGCAACTAATTCATTCGCACTACCGTCGCCGTCAATTCGAATTGAATCTGAGACGGAGCCAATTCTGTTTCAACCAAATGAAATTGCAAAAGTAATCAGCGAGCAATTGAAACCAAAAAAGGCCCCAGGCGGTGATCAAATAACTCCCAAAATGTTAATCGAACTTCCAAACTGTGGGGTTACACGACTTGGCTATTTTCCAAAAAAATGGAAAAAATCGGTAATCATAATGATCTCAAAGCCAGGGAAAGATCACACAATACCAGCTTCGTATAGACCGATAAGTTTACTCTCGTGTCTGTCAAAACTGCTCGAAAAATGCCTTCTGACGCGCATCATTCCATATCTGAAAGAGCACAACGTTATTCCAGCACATCAATTTGGCTTTCGAGAAAGCCATGGAACAATAGAGCAAGTCAACAGATTAACAACAGAAATAAGGACTGCATTCGAGCTTCGGGAATACTGCAGTGCGGTATTCCTTGACGTTGCACAGGCTATCGACCGATTCTGGCTTGATGGCCTTATCCATAAAATCAGAACGATCCTGCCAGGAAACACTCACAGGATACTGGAATCGTACCTTTACAACAGAGCCTTCGCCGTGAGATGCAACACCACAACATCCGATGACTACGCTATAGAGGCTGGAGTTCCCCAAGGTAGCGACCTTGGTCCAACTCTATTTCTCCTCTACACCGCAGATATTCCCACGAACGAGCGGCTAACTACTTCTACTTTCGCAGACGATACCGCGATCATAAGTCGGTCCAAATGCCCAACTCAGGCAACAGCACTACTAGCTGATCATCTTGTTGTAGTGGAGAGGTGGTTATCTGGCGTATAAAAATAAATGCGCAAAAGTGTAAGCACATAACGTTTACTCTTAACAGACAAACGTGTCCCCCGCTAACCCTGAATAACACGCCACTTCCACAAGCTGACGATGTAACGTACCTTGGCATCCACCTAGACAGGAGACTTACATGGCGGAGACATATCGAAGCTAAGAAAATTCACCTAAAACTAAAATCAAACAGTCTCCATTGGCTTTTAAACGCGCGTTCCCCCCTCTGCCTGGACTTCAAGGTCCTGCTCTACAATTCAACGCTTAAGCCAGTCTGGACCTACGGCTCCCAATTGTGGGGAAACGCGAGCAGCAGCAACATCGACAATTATTCAGCGAGCACAATCAAAAATCCTGAGAACTATCACTGGGGCACCTTGGTATGTTCGGAACGACAACATCCACAGCGATCTTGGCATTCTACCCGTAAAAGATGAAATATCAAAACAAAAAGCGTCCTACCACACCAAGCTAACTTCTCATCCAAACCAGCTCGCCAGGGGCCTAGCCAGGGCTTCCATCCGGACCCGATTGCAACGCTATGACCTTCCAGCTCAGCAATAGTTATTAGAGCCCCTAAATTTTCGCGCCAGTCACCTTGACTGTCAGATAGCTTTTTAATTTAAGATTCTATATACTTATTGTTAGTCTCAATTCAGAGAAGATCCAATAAATAAAATGCAAATGTTAAAAAAAAAAAAAAGATTCGTTAACTTATTGTTAGTCTCAAAATTAAGAGAAGATTCAATAAATAAAAGCAATGTTAAAATAAAAAAAATAAAAATTTTCAGCTGCTGCCTTGTAGTCAATAAATAGAACATATCTGATTTTTTCTTAAGAAATCGGACTTCACAATACTTAAAACAATCACGAATTCTAATAGATCAAATGATCACCTTAAGTTGGTGCTGTTTTACGATTTTATCACCCTAAAACCCTCTCGTTCCCTTTAATGTCCCAGGTGGTAATGCCACGTGACAATTCACGTAATTTTTTTTAATCTTGTTCACATTATGCTCTTCACTGTTCAAAAAATACAGACTTCCATGCCTCTGAAAGAAGCCATGCACAATTGATCCTTGTTATACCCGTTACTCGTAGAGTAAAAGGGTATATTGTATTCGTGCAAAAGTATGTAACAGCTAGAAGGAAGCGTTTCCGACCCTATAAAGTATATATATTCTTGATCAGGATCACTAGCCGAGTCGATCTAGCCATCTGTCTGTCTGTCTGTCTGTCCGTATGAACGCTGAGATCTCGGAAACTATAAAAGCTAGAAGATTGGCATTTTGCATGTAGATTTTAGAAGTTCCACGCAGAGCAAATTTGTTTCAAAATGGTGCCACGCCCCCTTTAACGCCCACAATCGCTTATATACGATTTTAAAAATTTAAATATTTCGGAAAAGTAAATATGCAGTTTTATTGTGTTTATCAATACCTATCGAAATGTAGAAGAAATTTTTCAAATCGGACCATTCGTTAAAAAGTTATGCGTGATCAAAGTTTCTATCTCCATCTTCCTCGCACTTCCTTTACCTGAGTAACGGGTATCTGATAGTCGGGGCACCCGACTATAGCGTTCTCTCTTGTTTTTCTTAAAGTCAACCTCGTATCCGTAATCTTTTAGATCTTCAAAGCATTCAATCAACTTTAGAGAGGTAGTGGGAAAACGCCCACAATGTTGAACACATAGTCAGAATGTGCCAAAAGGGAACTGTAGAACATTATGACATATCTAGTAATTAATTCAATAAATATATATTGCTAAGAACAAGAAATGATCATAAAAACCAAAAAATAAATTGGAAATATTATATTATGTTATGCATGGAAATTTTAGCAAAGCTATATTAGAAATTCTTTAACTGTATTGGGATTTGTAGGCTAAGACTAACTAATTTAAGAGCAATAGACAATAGTTTTTAAGAAGGTTAACCGGAATTTAAACTTACAGAAAAAATGTATTTAAAAATCATTTATATACAGATAAATAAAACTGATTACTTTATGCTTGATGTGTCAATTCGTAGTTTTGTAAACTTATAATTTAAGTAGTTGATTGGCCCTTTGATTAGCCGCAGCACTTCTCGTTTCATTAGATTGACTCTGGAAAGAAGTGTATTAGAGAGGGAGAGAATGGAGACAATGAATGAATTTAAGAACTATCAACAATTTAAGTCAAGTGACTACAAGAACAAGATTGCGATTTAAAGTTTGCCAGTGTCCGAATTAAGGCACTATTAGCTAAGATGAAAATAAAGATACTTTGATTTTACGCATGTCGTCTTGCGTGCCCAAAAGAGACTAAATAATCGAACGGAAAGGTAAACATATGTCTGGTCGTTGTGACAGGAAGGACGTGTACACGACCGTCTGGAGCTTTATTAAGTGTTTACGTTGAGAACAGCAGTTCGCCCCCTAAGTCAAAGCACGACAAATGACCATGACCCGAAAACCGTATACCTCGCTGCGTCGATAAAGCAGAGCAACATGAAGCACACAGAGAAGTAGTAATCACAATGAGCAGAGATGGATATCAAGTCTTATAATTCATAAAATATCGACGAGCAACAGAAACGGGTGCAGCAGCGAAAGAAAAATGACAATTGCTGCCAAACACGTTGACAGGCATAGCATTCCACCCGACTTCGTCTTCTACTAAACACCCACTATATAAGATAACAAGTTAATAATTGGTCAGAATTTTATTTTATTTTCTTAACAATTTGATAAGGGCTAAATACTAATTGCAGAAATTTAACCTGCTGATCACATAAGGGTAACGATTTCAAATTTTTTTAAGCCGATTTTTTATATATTTCACGTTATGGTTTCCCTTAAAAACATTTTGTAACACTAATCAGAAGGGCTTAATAACATTTTAGTGTGAGCAAAAAATGTCACTTTGAAGTATGTAGCCGACGACACCAACTAAATCTTAAATAGTTTTTTATCTCCACAATAATACTATTTATAAGAAGTAACATTTATTCCTAATTAATTATTTACATATAAGTTGGTTCTAGTAATGACAATAAAAAAACCAAAAAGGATTATAAATATTTTATACTATACTACGAATTCCAAACAAGTTTTGTTATGAGTTTTTAATTACTGTTATGGAATTCGTTACCTGAGACATGGACTTGATGGCTGTCCAAACATAAAAAAAATTACATAAGGTTTTCCAAAAGTAACCTTAGAGACAAAAATATCCTCTAGATGTTGATAACTTTTTTAAATCGACGTATAAGGAAAACTTATCTATTTTTGTGGAATCCAATTCAAAAAAAAAAACATAAAATACAAAAAATAATATATACATCACATAATATATAAGAAAATTTGTAATAACTATTAGAGCTCAAAAAGTAAGGTTGGTAACGTTGAAAAATAAACTAAATAAATTCCCCGCAGCACTCGTACAAATCAGAATTCTTTTTGCTGAAATGTTGATGTATTTGTTCTCCGCCTTATAATCTCATTATTTTAATAGTTGATGGGCCCTTTGATTAGCAACAGCTATTCGCGCTTCATTGGATTCACCCTGGAAAGAAATGAAAAATCAATAATAAAATAAAAAAATTGAATTATTCATTGGGTATACAATTTGAAAACCATAAAGTGGACATATTTTTAGGAAATCAATTATTTGTTTATCACAAACATAACTAGAAATGAAGCTAATTTCGGTAATCCGAAATTTGTATATTCTTGCAGTTATTACAAAACGACTACATTTCGATTTCTGTGCCTATATTACTAAAAACAAGAAAGGAAAACTAACTTCGGGCGGATCCGAAGTTAATATACCCTTGCAGAATATTCTGTAAATTTTTTTTCAAAATTATTCATATGATGCATTCTTAATACTCATAAAAAATCCCAACTTCCTAACTTTAAAAACACAAAAGTTATGGAATTTCCGATCGTTCAGTTATATGGCAGCTATAGGATATAGTCGGCCGATCCCGGCCGTTCCGACCTATATACTGCGTGCAAAGAAAATAAGGGTGTGTGCAAAGTTTCAATTCGATATCTTTAAAACTGAGAGACTAGTTTGCGTAGGCTCATATCAACTCAGGAGGTGATCCTGATCATGAATATATATACTTTACAGGGTCGGAGATGTCTCCTTCACTGTGTTGCACACTTTTGACCAAAATTATAATACCCTCTGCAAGGGTATAAAAAGTGAAGCTATATCGATTTTATGCTTCATTTTGCCATCGTTTTTATGGCAGCTAAAACCGTAATTTTGATATAGGAAATAATTACTATATATCAAAAGAATATTTTGAAATAGAAAATCAGCAAAAGAACATTTTTTTTCATTTTTATTTATTTATCGATTCGATTTAGCGTCGCTTGTGAACAGTTGTGTTTACCTTTGTGCTCTGAGTTTTTGTATTTTTTCAGTGATTTTGTGCGAGTGTTTTGTGTTAATTTATTTACAAAGCTTAACTGAATACATATCTGTGTTAGAAATTTTAAATAGATCTCCCAGTAAACGGGTATGTGTTTAGAATTGTTTTAACATTTCTGTTAGATTTGTTAATCTCGTAGCTTTGTTAGTGTAATTTACGCTCTCTATACTTGCTAGAACTCTTTTACTCCCTCTCAATCTCTCCCGCTCTATTTTATAACTGTAATTTACTCTCTATGAACTTCTGGTAGACTTGTTCGTTTATTTCTCTAACTCTCTCTCTCTCTCTCTCTTGCATGCTTTACATTGCATTTGTTTATTGATTAAAGTTGTTGTGTTGCACAAGCCACGCTCAGTCGATATAAGATTTATTCTCTCGTGCTCTCTTTATTCGACTTAATTTCGTGATCTCGCGCTCTTACTTTTTTCGTGTTTTGTGGTTTTTGACAATTTGATTTGATCCCAGTGCCAAATTTTACTTTGAGGTATTTTTCATATTCTTATTTTTTTATTTTGCTTTAAACTTACAATGGCTCTTGTCTGTTCTAAGAAAAATTGTACTCTTGCGTCTTCAACTAAAGACCCTTTTATTTTTTGCTGGCTCTGCGATTCGATGATGCACGTTAAATGTGCAGGATTTACTGGCAGAGTCAAAGATTTCATTGATCTTAATTCTGGTCTCATGTGGTCATGTGGGTCCTGCAAGGAAATGGTTGTTGAGATGAGTGGCTTTATGAGGCAGACTCGAGACAGCTTATTGAATATCTCAGGAGCTTTTAAACAACTCAATGAGGGGTTCAATTCCGTCTGTGCCCAGTTTAATAATAAAAAATTATTAACCGAGTCGCCTAAACGTAAAAAAGCCAGTTTAACCGCCGTTAATATGATTGTGGAATCCACCCCAAATCCGAACTTGGTAGCAGCAGTTTCTGTTGACACAGGGGTAAATGAACCAACTGTGCCTATGGATACAGCTAGTTCGGGTGGTACCTCTGTTTCCAGAATAAAAGCTACAGTACTGGCTAAGTCAAAGAATTCGTTGCCGACCGTACCTACAGGTACAGTAGACACCGTTCCTGGTTCTCAGCCCAGTGTGGTTCAGACTGCTGGTGGGGGCCGTAAGAAACTTTCAGTTGTTCCACAAAGGAAGCAATTATTTGTTTCTAGATTCACCCCAGATACCACATCTGAGGATGTTTTGGAATTTATACGTGAAAAATTCCCATCCGAGGATATTGCAGTTGAACAATTTCGATTTTCTTACGCTCGTAGGATATCGTCTTTTTAAATATTTGCTCCGCCTGATGTGTTTAATGTGTTACTTTCTGAAAGTTTTTGGCTTTATGATGATTTAGTAATTAAAGAATTTGTTCCTAATAAACCGAGAACAAATAACAGGCCTTCCACTGTGCCAAAAAACTAAATAGTTTATTCTTGGCGTATCAAAATGTTAGGGGACTAAATATGAAGCTACACAAGCTTTATGCCGACTCCTCTGCATTCACCGAAGATATTTTGGCTTTTACGGAAACGTGGCTAAAACCAGCGATATCTGACTCTGAAGTTCTGTCAAATAAATTTAATACTTATAGGACCGATCGCTCCTCACGTAGGGGGGGCGGTGTACTGATTGCTGTTACTTCTAGCCTAACATCCGAAAGAATTCTCACTCATATCCCAAACGAAATTGAATTTGTAAGTGTGAAAGTTTCTTTGCAATCTTTATCTATTTTTGTTACATGTTCCCATATTCCACCTGGCTCTGATCTAGTAATTTATGAGCACCATCTGTCCGCAATAAAATCCGTACTATCCCTGCTTTCTAACAGAGACCTTTTGATTGTTTTGGGTGACTTTAATCTACCTGATATTTCTTGGTCTCCTCCCACTGACTCACTTGTAGCTATACCTTTATCCGCCCATGATTTTGTAGATGGCCTTTTAGAATTATCGTTACAGCAAGTAAGCTTTATACGAAATTCTTTAAATAGACAATTAGATCTTGTGTTTGTTTCAGACCCGTCCGAGGTCACGGTATGTAGAATTGACGCTCTTGTTGTACCTGAAGACCGATATCATCCAACAATGGAATTGACAATTTGGCTCCCCTGCTCTGATACCCTCTCTCCTTTAGTGCCCCCAACTAAAATGAGATGTTTTCGTAAATGTGACTATAATAAACTTAACGATATGATTTCTCATTATAATTGGACAGACTTGTACAATTGTACAGACATTGAAAGTGCCACTGAACTATTCTATATAGCGTTAAATACTTTTTTTAATGAATGCGTTCCTGATAGGTTTCCTTTAAACCTAAACAGGCCTCCTTGGTTTACCAATGCGCTTCAAAGACTTAAAAACCTTAAATCAAATACTTATAAAAAGTATAAAAATCGGGTAAGCCATCAGATTTTTCGAAATATGTAGTGGCTCGATCGGATTTTAATGTTCTCAAAAGTCATTGCTATTCTATGTATCTAAATCGATGTAAATTTGAATTTTCAAATGATCCGAAACAGTTTTTCAGCTTTGTTAATGCCAAGCGTAAGTCATCGGCATTGCCTTCATCGGTACGTCTAAACTCAATAAAGGCATCGACGGATTCTGACATTGCTGATTTATTTGCTGAGTTTTTCCAAACAACTTATAGTTCGACAGCTTGGTCAAATTCTAACTACCCTAATCCCTTAAATAGGGCAAATTGTATTTTTTCCCCTTTAATTACTGAAAACTCTCTCTTAATAGATTTAGAAACAACAACGCCGACTTATTCTCCCGGTCCAGATGGACTTCCTGGATGTGTGCTCAAGTTTTGTGCGTCAACCATTTGTAAACCGATTCTTAAACTTTTTAATTTGTCTATTTCATCATCAGTTTTTCCTACTATCTGGAAGGACTCTTTTATTATTCCACTTCATAAAAAGGGTGCGAAGGCTGATGCCAAGAATTATAGAGGTATTTCCAAATTGTCGGCAATTCCTAAAGCATTTGAACGTATTATCACTTCTCATTTGCAACATTTATGTTCCTCGCTTATATCACCGTGTCAGCATGGTTTTGTTAAGCGAAGATCGACCACTACCAACCTTCTTGAATTGTCATCTATTGTAATAAATGGATTTCAGAAAAAAATCCAGACTGACGTTATATATACAGATTTTAGTAAGGCCTTTGACTCCGTCAACCACTCTCTTCTCTTATTCAAATTAGATCTGCTTGGGTTTCCTGGTAATCTATTAACTTGGATTTCAAGTTACTTGAATGGTAGGACTCAGAGGGTTATATTCAAGAATTCTGTTTCAAAATTGATCTACGTGACATCTGGAGTCCCTCAGGGAAGTCATCTGGGCCCTTTGCTGTTTACTTTGTTTATCAACGATCTTCCCTCTATCATAACACATTCTCGTGTTCTAATGTATGCTGATGATGTTAAGCTTTGTTTATCATATAATGATATAGCGTCGGGATTTAACTTACAGTCAGATATTGATTGTTTTCATGAATGGTGTGAGTACAACCTTTTAAAGTTGAACTACCTTAAATGCAACGTCATGACTTTTTATAGGGGTACTCCTACGTTTATTAGTTATTTTCTTGAAAATACGTCACTCGACCGTATATATTCAGTTAACGATTTAGGTGTTCTTCTTGACCCTAAACTTAAATTTGACTGCCACATAATGTCCACTGTTAATAAAGCCATGAGTGTTCTTGGCTTTATAAAGCGTTGGTCAAAAGAATTTGATGACCCTTATACGACCAAATTATTATTTACCTCCCTTGTCCGTCCTATTTTGGAATATTGTTCGTCGGTTTGGAGTCCACAATATCAAGTGCACATTGACCGTATTGAGTCGGTACAAAAAAATTTCTTCTTTTTGCCCTTCGTAGTTTGAACTGGGATCAAAACGTAAGGCTACCTTCCTACCAGAGTAGATTACTGTTGCTTAATTTACCTACACTTGTAAATCGTAGAAAAATGCTTGGTACTATTTTTATGCATAATCTTATAAGAGGTGATATTGATTCTGCAGAACTTGTAAACCGCCTAACTTTCAATGTTCCTGTTAGACTAACACGAAATTATATCCCTCTAAATTTGCCACGATGTTCATCAAATTTTTGTCTGCACGAGCCCTTTCGCGTTCTATGTAATACTTATAACAACCTTTATCATCTAATTTGCATTTCCACTTCTATCCCGTTATTAAAAACTAATATTTTAACTCATTTGCGTTTCTCTTAATTGTGCCTTTTATTTTCACTTGTGTCTTGTCTCTATTTAATTTATGTATTTTCCTCGCGAACTCGCATTTTTTGCCCAAATTGATAATAGGGCCCGCGCGTAACAAGCACGTGCTTGGTGTCGTTGGGCCACTTGTTTGTACTGCTCGTAGTGCATCAACGTCCATCAGATTAATTTTTTGATTTTCCTATGGGAGCCATATGATAAAGATGTCCGATATTAATTTAATTAAAACCATACTTCCATATTTTAATATTAACAAATCCCAAAGAACACAACGTATTTTCAGCAGTCATCGAGCAATTCTACTCCACGATTACGGAAATATACTGGCTTTTATTATTATCATTTGTCTTTGACTTTCAAAGTGAACGGTCGTGTTTTTTTTCTGCGCTTCGAATTTTGTATTTTGTTTTCGTTTATTCCCATCGGTGGGTTTTATAAAAACAACATTAAATTTTCTGTCGGTTATTTAAACATAAATTTAAACTCCGTTCGCTTCGCGAGTGCACTTTGTATTGATACTAATAAATTGTTTTAGTTTTTCGTAATTCTTATCTGTGTTTTCTATCCTATTTATATCCACGCTGTTTCTCTTTTGTGCATGCACTTTAACTTATTTACGCTCCCGCTCTCTTGCTCTCTTTGCTTTTGAAAGTTCTAAGCGTGCAGTTACTGCGCTCTTGCGGTACTTATAACTGCTCGCTTCTAAATTTCAATTTCGCCTTCTTGGAACAGTGATAAATATATAAAATGAATAATAAAAATTTAGTCTGCTTCTGCAAAAAATGCAGCCTCGTAATCAGGGCTGACCAGTCTAATATGACTTGCTGGCTGTGTGAAAATATGGTGCACACCAAGTGCGCCGGTTTTACTGGCCGGACAAGTGATGACCTTTCAAAGGGGCCCAATTTGCAGTTTTGTTGTGACGCTTGTGTCGAGGTTGCGAACGAGATGAAATCGTTCATGCGCCAAACTAAAGGCGGCCTGATGGGACTGATTAGCTGTTTCGGAGTTGCTAGAGATAGTTTTCGCCGAGCTGATGATCTCCTATCTGCGCTGGACTCGCAGTTTAATAGTCGTAAGCTATTAGAAGAGTCCCCTAAGCGCAAAAAGGCCGCTGGTGGTAAGGAGCAAAAGGGGAACACCCCGCAACCGAAATCAAAAGAACAACAGAGCATTCCGGCGGATCAGCAGCTGATTTCAGCAAACCCTCAAGTGTTGCTAAGATCAGCAGCTAAAAAAGATTCGGTATCCGAACAATCCGTTACAGAATGCATGCAACCAGGGACTTCTAAGAATTCCGATTTGTCCGTAGTGGTTTCACAATTAGTGGATCCACCTATCCTTCAGAATGTAGTATCACCACCACAAGGGACTACTGAGTCCGGACAACCGGCTCAAGTTGGTTTTGCAGAAACAATGTCTGCTCCACCAAAATCCCTTTTAGTGGTTCCACTAAAGAAACAAATTTTCGTTTCTCGGCTTTCCCCTGATCAAACATCTTCTGATGTATTGTCTTATATACAAGACAAAACTAAAGCCGATTGTAATAGTGTAAAGGTAGAAAAGTTTAAGTTTTCTTATGCTAGAGACATTTCATCTTTCAAGATAACTGTCCCTAACGAGCTTTTTGAAGCCATATGCTCGGGCGACTTTTGGCCGGATAATATGGTTGTAAAAGAGTTCGAGGCTAAGATAAAGAAGAAGGGGCCCGTAGGAGTAAAACTTCCTAGTCGAGGCCAAACCAGTGTACCAATTTCAAAAAACTAACTTCTAACCTCCTTCTTTCCTATCAGAATGCAAGAGGTTTGCCTAGCAAACTCACTAAATTGTATTCTGATAGCCTTTCCTTTGCATCTCATATTATTGTGTTCACAGGAACCTGGTTAAAGCCGGAGATCTTTAGCTCCGAAGTTTTTCCAGGTAAGTACACAATATATAGGTATGACCGTCCCTCTAGACGGGGAGGTGGAGTCTTAATTGGAGTTGATTCAAACTTCCCGTCTGAGGAGTTATTTTTTGATGAATTCAATACCATTGAATTTATTTGTGTAAAGTTATCGCTTCCTGGTAACTTTATATACATAACTTGCTCTTATATTCCGCCGTTGTCTGAACTTCCTGATTATTTAAATCACCTATCCGGTTTTAAGTCCGTTGCAAATAAGCTTTCCGTTGATAGTTCTAGGTGATTTTAATATACCTGGAGTTACTTGGTCCACTGAGGATGGATCGAATGTCTTACTACCTATAGCACAACATGATTTTATTGATGGCCTGCTTGACATATCTCTATCTCAAGTAAACCATGTTCGAAATTCATTAGGTCGCCTACTTGATTTGTGTTTTGTATCGAATCCTGAAGGTGTGTTTCTGTCCAGAGTAGCACCACTCACGCAACCTGAAGATCCATATCACCCAACAATCGAACTTTCATTTGATACGGGTAGAGTTATAGAAGAAAAATCAGAAAAATCCAAACGAATACATTGTTTTCGCAAGGCAGACTTTCTGAGGCTTAATAATTTTATTTCTGGCTTTAATTAGTCTGATCTTTACTTATGCAATAATATGTCCGATGCAGTTAATGTTTTTTATACTGCAATAAACTCATTTTTTAATTCCTGTGTTCTGTGGTACTATCCGTCAACTTCCAATAAATCACCTTGGTTTAGCAAAGAGTTGACACACTTAAGAAATGTAAAGTCCAGACTTTTTAGGAAATATAAAAATACCGGTTCTCAATCTGTTTTTACTAGATATCTAAGTGCTCGGTCAAGATTTACCGTGCTTAATGCTCAGTGTTATAATAGTTACTTAAACCGTTGTAAGGTCCAGTTCTCTCAGGACCCGAAACAGTTTTATAATTTTGTTAACACCAAGCGTAAATCTAATTCTTTTCCTTCCTCGCTGTCGTTCGAAAACATGACGGGAACCACAGATCAGGCAATAGCCGATATATTTGCCCAATTTTTTCAAACGACTTACTCTACTTTAGATTATTCATCTCAGCCTTATTCTTACACCATGCCCAAGTCAAACCTCATATTCTGTCCCACTTTAACAGAAAGCTCTCTTCTTTTGGATCTTCTTCGTATTAAGCCTGTTTATTCGCCAGGGCCCGATGGTATTCCTGGGTGCGTGCTTAGGTATTGCGCTAAGGCCCTGTGCAAACCTCTTCACAAGTTGTTTACCTTATCTCTAGAAACGTCCCAATTCCCAAATATTTGGAAGGAATCATTTGTTATTCCTCTTTTCAAAAAAGGTAACAAGCTAGAAGCCAGTAACTACAGAGGTATTTCTAAGTTGTCAGCTATTCCTAAGCTTTTTGAAAAAATTATTACTCCTCATTTGCAGCACTTTTGTAGATCAATTATTTCTCCGTGTCAACACGGATTTATTAAACGTAGATCCACAATTACAAACCTTCTAGAGCTCACTACATTTGTGATAAAAGGCTTCAATAGTAGTTTTCAAACAGATGTCATTTACACTGACTTTAGTAAAGCATTTGACTCTGTAAATCACTTACTTCTTATTCATAAACTTGACCTTTTAGGTTTTCCAGTTGATCTGCTTAAATGGATTTCAAGTTATCTAAATGGCAGGTCACAAAGGGTCCTTCTTAAAAATTCAATTTCTGAAATTTTCCGTGTTACCTCCGGTGTCCCACAAGGGAGCCATCTGGGTCCGTTACTTTTTACATTATTTATTAACGATCTTCCCTCAATTATAAGTCATTCTCGCGTACTTATGTACGCAGATGATGTTAAGTTGTGCCTGCAGTATAAGGACATTTCCTGCCATTTAGACTTGCAATCCGATCTAGATAATTTTCAAAACTGGTGCCGAGATAATTTACTAAATTTAAACGGCTCCAAGTGCAAGCTGATGACTTTTTATCGGGCCAATCCGATATACGCGACATACACGTTAAGTGGCAGCTTTTTGGATAGAATAACTCTTTGGATAATATAACTCTCCTAAACTAAAATTTTCAAACCACATTTCGTCCATGGTTAGTAAAGCCAGAGGAGTGCTTGGATTTATTAAAAGGTGGTCAAAAGAATTCGATGATCCTTATTTGACTAAAACTTTATTTATTTCGCTAGTCCGTCCGATTCTGGAGTATGGGTCTCCCGTCTGGCGTCCACAATACGGAATACATATTGGTCGTATTGAATCTGTACAAAAAAACTTCCTTCTTTTTGCTTTACGGCGCCTAAACTGGGATGCAAATCTTATCTTACCTTCTTATTCTAGTAGACTTCTTTTGATTAATTTACCATCCCTAGCCAACCGTAGAACGATGCTTGGTACTATCTTTATTTATAACCTTATACATGGTGATATTGACTGCCCCGACTTGTTAAGTCGGCTAAACTTTTCTGTGCCAAGTAGATTAACTAGAAATTATATTCCCCTAATTTTAAATCATTGTAGATTTAACTATGCCTTGCATGAGCCTTTCAGAGTATTATGTTCTGACTATAATAGACTTTTTCCTGTAATATCAAATCTTGACTCTCTGCCGCTCCCAAAACGATTAATACTTGCTTCATTGGCACAAGATTGATCTAACTATTACTTTATTCCCAGGACCTTTACCTTTATTTTCCTATCTCGCGTCTATCCTATCGCGAATCGTGCCGTACGATACACGGCTGCGCCCCTCGGTCGGTTGGGCGGGTAAGTGGGCCGTGGGACTCCGCACAGGTGGCCAAGGTCCATGGCTGCGAAAAGGAGCTTTGAGATCCGGCCGTTGAAACGAGACGAGCCGTTGGCACAGATAAACTTAGGCCCGGCGAAGATAATACAGACGCACAAGACATTCGTACACATAGTAAGGCTACAGGAATATCAATAAGCAGTAGAGGGCATAGAGCAAACGCTCAGAGAAATAGTTGAAGATACAGAAACGAAGGATCTGGTTAGAGCATTTCAGAACAAATTACAAATGATGAAGACAAGACTGGAAGCTATTGATAAACGGATTAGGTTCAGTCGTCAAATCGATAACAGAGAATCTAGATGCATAAGATGCAGAAAGGCTAGAAGCAGAGATAAGGAGAATGCAGGAAGAAGAAAAAGGATTGAGAGAAGCCATAAGCTCTCAGGAAAAAACAGGTAGCAAGATCAATATAATGTTCAACAATCTAACAAATTACATCAATGAAGAACAAACCAGAGTAACAATTATAAGAACGGATTAAGCAAGACGTTCATAGAGGAGGACAAAAGGATTTATAGGTTAGAGTACATAGACAGGATTTCCGTAACGATAGATATGTTAGGATTGAATCTAAATGATATTGCAGAAAGCTTGTTGCTGGCAAAGATGGGGCTGATCTCGAAATTTATATTTGAGAAACAGGAAGCAATGAAGTGTGTGCAAGAATTAGAAGGACAAGGTATATAAATAATGTCCGAAGAACATATGTACGACTTTCTAGAATTAAAGGCAATAATGTAGAGGACAGACGTAATATTTTCCATAAAATTACCGGTTTTTAAAAAGGGTACGTAATCTTTGCAAAGAATTATAGCGTTACCCATGAATAAAACAGAATTTGTAATAACACCGGAATATGTAGTAAGCAACAAGGAAGAAATATATTACTATAAGAATAAATGTTAGAAAATAAGAATATTGTATACATGTAAGAATGATAAAATTGTAAACCAGGTTAACGAGAATTGTATTAAGAAGCTGATCAGCGGAGAGGAAGCGAATTGTGAAACAAAAGAGTGAGCTTTCCTTTCTTGTTTTATTTCAAACTCTTTTACAACCATATTATCAGGCCAAAAGTCACCAGGTCATATGTCTTCAAAAAGCTCATTTGGGACAGTTATCTTGAAAGATAAAAATGTCTCTAGCATAAGAAAACTTAAACTTTTTTACCTTTACACTATTACTATCGTCTTTAGTTTTGTCTTGTATATAAGACAATACATCAGAATATGCTGATCAGGGAAAAGCTGAAAAACGAAAATTTGTTTCGCTAGTGGCAGCACTGAAATGTATTTTGGTGAAGCAGACATTGATTCCGCAAAAACAACTTGAAGTGGTTGTACGGACTCAGTAGTCCCTTGTGGCGGTGTAGCTACATACGAGCAATCGAAAATAAAATTCAAAATTATCATATAGCTGCCATAGAAACGATGGCAAAGTGCAGCGCTTGTAGGGGATTTTACATGGTCTTTTAAGAAGATTTAGAGACTTAGCATCATCAGAGATTACTATCTTGCGCATTTCCGACACAGACTACTAGAATGTATTCAACTGATCTTGAAGCCAATTTTTATTTTTGTGCTAAAAGTCATTAAGTAGGCTACCGTTGTAATGACTTTCGACAAACCCGAACTTTGACATCAGTTACGGATGTAACAGGAGGTGTTCAAGGCTTCGCTCAAAAACTTTAGAGGTGCGCACGTTTACCTCGACTAGCGTCCTACTTTGTTTTTCCGGAAGGCGTTTTGTTATGGTGTATGTGGTGCGCTTACCGTGTGCTTAATCCTGTTCCTAGATATCTTGTTCCGATTATAGCCTTTCTAATTTTTCTTCCGCTTTAATTTTCAGCAGTCATTAAACCGTCGTCGCATGCAGACGTGTATTTATTGTGCTCCAGGAAAAAGTATTCAATAAAATCAGAAAAGTGCAGTGACCGTTTTAATAAATCTACTATAACGCGAAAAGACGCTTTCTGCGATGAAATCGCATTGATTAGTCATTTAATTAATATAAAAGTGTTAAGACACTTAAAACTCTAATTAACTTTACTACGAATACAATGAGTTTGACCGACGTTCGCATACAACGTCAACGTGAGCAAGACGAGAGACGGCTCTCAGTACAAAGAAATAACGCGTACTTCTCTTTTAAAGCAAGCTCTGATAAAGCGAGGGCAATTACCCCAAATTGACCAAATTCTTAAACGTAGCGAGCGAGAAAACGCGTTCTTGCTCCCCCTCGCTACCATCGACGTCTCTGCTGCCAAAGAGTGCTGAATGTGCTCCAATGCAGGTATGCAATAACCTAGGCTTATCAGCAGTAACTAGCACCGCAATTTCTTTAACAACTTCAACTGTAACTACAACAACAACTGCAACTGTATCGAGTGTGCGTTCAATGACATCATCAGCTGGCAAAGCAAATATTTATACGTCTGCCGCTGCGCTGCCCAAAAAACAGAACAAAGACAATGAATGTGCTTAGCCGGCTGTGCAGACTAGTATGGATCGCAACATCCAAATCAAAAGGAAGCTGAGCCCTCTAAATTCTCAACGCAAAATAACCCGTAACAATGCTAGCCTAGCTGGAATAGAAACGCCCATGAACTCAAACCGATTTAAAATCTTGGAAGACGTCTATGACGTTGAGGCGGCCGAATCTACTGAAATCGAGAAAAGGAAGCCAAAGCCTCCGCCTATTTATATTCGAGAAAAATGTTCCAATGTTCTTGTCAACAAAATTATCGAGCTTATTGGAAAGGATAACTTCCACATAATACCTCTAGTAAAGAGCAACATCCAAGAGGCAAAGGTTGAAATGAAGTCTGAAGATAATTCCAGAGTATTATCGAAATATCTAATCGAGAATAAAAAGAACTTTTACACGTATCAGCTTGTGACGCTGCGCGCACAATAGAAGCATTTAATTTCAAATTCAAACCGAGAACGCGCGCGCCAACGATCGCGCATATAGGGGCACACTAGACTGAGAGAGATGGTCACACTTAGCCCGGCAAATCCCACAGACGACGGGCACACTAAATCTCGCCGAGCCCTATATAAGACGGGCCACGGGCCATGGATAGGCACTTAGCAGCCAACCGTCTAAGGGTGCAGAGGCATCTCCCCAGTGGTGGTAAGCAGCAAAGTCACTTTTTTGGGTGGACTAGATCATTCGATCAAAGTCCGCTTCTATACATTGTAGTTAGTTCCCGCACTACTTCCTCCTCCCTCTAACCTTCCCGGCGTGCCGAGCTGAAGGTATCCCTAGGAGACGGCTGATTTTAGGATCACACCTCCTTACAGCACGGTTCACCGGCTGACTTCTCTCTCTTGCGGCTGACCTCAGGGTCCCCAAGCACCAACTTCTCTCTCTTGCGGCTGACCTCAGGGTCCCCAAGCACCAACTTCTCTCTCTTGCGGCTGACCTCAGGGTCCCCAAGCACCAACTTCTCTCTCTTGTGGCTGACTTCAGGGTCCCCAAGCAACCAATTCTCTCTCTCTTGTGGCTGACTTCAGGGTCCCCGAGCAACAAATTCTCTCTCTTGTGGCTGACTTCAAAGTCCCCGAGCAACAAATTCTCTCTCTTGTGGCTGACTTCAGGGTCCCCGAGCAACCAATTCTCTCTCTTGTGGCTGACCTCCGGGTCCCCAAGCAAACATTCTCTCTCTTGCGGTCGACTTTCGGGTCCCCAAGCACTGAATCGATCTCTCTCGCTCGTGGCTGACTTCAGGGTCCCCAGGCACCCTATTCTCATTTCAGGTAACCCAACCCGTGCTGGTCCTATCGAGCAGCTGGACGGCTCCCGAGACCAGGTATTCTAAGCGTAAGAAGGAAACGAAGGCTGCAAGGGCGGCATTCCGCCAAACCGGTGAATTCGTTAGTTGTTAATAAATTGTCAAGATACTTACTGAAATAAAACCTAGTTCTAATTCAATTACTAAGTAATTCCCCACGACTTCTACTCTGGGCTGGGTCGGAACTCTCTTTCAGCAACCACGCCTGACACAAGCAAATTCTTGTGACGAATCCTGGCCATCCCTGAGCCACCCGACAACGACGAACCATCACAGTGGCGCCCGAGCAGGTTAAAGTGGTTGCAAGAGATAAACCGACACCAGCGGAGTAATGTCGAGCTGGGTATATCTGGCACCAAAGAGCGAACTAACGAAATACACGGAAGAGTTCGGATTAGGAACGGCATTAAAAAGTGAAGACTTAAGACGTTTGTTGGCAGCGTTCGCCAAAAAAAATGGATCATACGGAAACGGTCAGACAAAGACTCGCAGAACTGACAGAAAAATATAGGAGAGGAAACAATTCCGGCGATCGTGGTAACCAGGGAAAGGGAGGAGATAATGGACACCAAAGGAGCAAGTCGAGGGGACGAAACGGAAGGAAAGACAGAAATAAAAATGGAAACAGAAGTCATAGACCGGGTACGCGGATAGGGCATCCGGTACCAAGGAACAACAAACCCACTGGAGTTCCTAAGCAAAATGGAACAGTGGGCAGGCGGGTACGGAATACGGAAGGACCAGCTGATACAGACGATGCCATTCATCCTGGAGGGGATCGCGAGTGATTGGTGGAACACCACGCCGAGCAGGATCTTAACATGGACTCAGCTCAGAACAGAGCTTCTAGAATACTTTTTGCCGCCGAGGTATGAGGAACAGTTGGAGAATCAGATTGCACAGATGGAACAGAGAGAAACGGAGCCCGTAAGAGAATACGCATTGGGGCTACGAAAACTGATGCAATTCACGAAACTCTCAGAAGAGGCCAAACTGGACCGAGTGTACAAAAACAGCAGGAGCAAGATAAAGCTGTACGCTAGGAGGGCAGGATTCAAATCGTTGATAGAGTTCCTCAAAATAGCGGAGGAAGTAGAAGAAATAGAGGCAGAGGACCGGACACAGGCAAGCCAACCTGCACAGCAGCAACTAGGACCGGAGATATGCATGCGCTGCGGATGAACCGGACATGCGGCAAGTAGGTGCAGCAATCCGCCGAGGCTGTTTTGCTGGATCTGTGGAAGAAACGGTACGAGAACCAAGGAGTGCTGCAGGAGACCTGAGCAGTTGAAGCTGGCAGCTCAGACGGCAATAAAGGAACCAGCAGCAGGGGAACAGCTGTGTTGCGTCGGGTTCCAAATAGTAGCCCGCATAAGGGTCGGTAAGAAAACAGCGAAAGGAATCGTGGACACAGGAGCATCAAGAAGCGCGATAAGCAGAAGCAGATATCAAGATCTGAAGCAACAAGGCAAATGGTGTGGAACCCGAGCAGAAATAACAATGGCCAACGGAGCAACGCAGAAGGCGATAGGAGAATTCGCAGCAGAAATCCAATTTGGAGGAAGAGCGTTCAGGGTAACATTCATGATACTAACAGAAGTGGCAGGAGAAGTGTTAGGAATGGACTTTCTAGCCGGGGCACGCAGAACGCTGAGTTATGCAGGCTTGGAGCTAGAGATAAGAGCAGCCGGAGACAAAGTGGACCAACCGGAGACAAAAACGAATACCAGGGACTTAGGCGTAGTCCAGTATGGAGAGGGAAAATGGAATGAGGTAGCAGCACAGGACAAGTTGAAAGCAATAGAGGTCACGGACACCTGGATCAAAGAGAAGTACAAGGGATCACAGCAGAAAAAATCAAGGAAGACGAGGACGAAAGTGGCAGTAAAAGACCCGAACAAACGGAAAACAAAGAGGATATACATTGGAGACACTAGGCCGAACGGAGGAACAAATACAATAAAGAACGAACACGAAAACATGGACAAGTTCGCGGAGGCAGCGCTGAGAGTCCGCAAAAAGCATGCAAAGATAGCAGCAGCGCAGACTATGGCGAAATTAGTAGAGCCGATACAGATGGCGGGAGCCGCACGAAAGCGGACGGCACCGGCGAAGAGGAGGGGCAACATGAAGACCCCGGCACCGCAAACAACCAGTAACACCCGGTCAGGGCAGGGCAACGAAGGGAGCAGCCAAACCATAAGGGCTGTAGCCAGAATCGCCCAGGATAGCCGAGCAGCCCGGGATATACTAGAGGTCCATGAGGAGGAGCACAGCGACAAAGGATGGACACGACCAGAAGGAGCGGGAATATCGAGAACGGCAAGAGACAGTATCAAGGAAAAGCTAGCAGGAAAAAGAATTGGAAGGCAGCAGCGATGGCTGATAAAGGATGGGGAGACAACCTGGCGAGTGGTGTCGAATAGGGGAAACTACGTCACGATTCAATACCACTAAAATCCATGACGGGGGGGGAGTGTGACGCTGCGCGCACAATAGAAGCATGTAATTTCAAATTCAAACCGAGAACGCGCGCTTGCCAACGATCGCGCATATAGGGGCACACTAGACTGAGAGAGATGGTCACATTTAGCCCGGCAAATCCCACAGACGACGGGCACACTAAATCTCGCCGAGCCCTATATAAGACGGGCCACGGGCCATGGAAAGGCACTTAGCAGCCAACCGTCTGGTGCAGGCATCTCCCCATGGTGGTAAGCAGCAAAGTCACTTTTTTGGGTGGACTAGATCATTCGATCAAAGTCCGCTTCTATACATTGTAGTTAGTTCCCGCACTACTTCCTCCTCCCTCTAACCTTCCCGGCGTGCCGAGCTGAAGGTATCCCTAGGAGACGGCTGATTTTAGGATCACACCTCCTTACAGCACGGTTCACCGGCTGACTTCTCTCTCTTGCGGCTGACCTCAGGGTCCCCAAGCACCAACTTCTCTCTCTTGCGGCTGACCTCAGGGTCCCCAAGCACCAACTTCTCTCTCTTGCGGCTGACCTCAGGGTCCCCAAGCACCAACTTCTCTCTCTTGTGGCTGACTTCAGGGTCCCCAAGCAACCAATTCTCTCTCTCTTGTGGCTGACTTCAGGGTCCCCGAGCAACAAATTCTTCAGGGTCCCCGAGCAACAAATTATCTCTCTTGTGGCTGACTTCAGGGTCCCCGAGCAACCAATTCTCTCTCTTGTGGCTGACCTCCGGGTCCCCAAGCAAACATTCTCTCTCTTGCGGTCGACTTTCGGGTCCCCAAGCCATGATACAATAACATAAGGTAGTCTCGTCGGCTGTCTAAACGTTCGGGTTTTGGTCAGTGCGTGTTCGTCTTTCGAAGGGAAAGGTTGTCTGCGGACGAATTTTTTAGGAAATTAACCCTTGAGCAACATGACATTTTGCAATGTGTGCCGCAAACACGTCGATGGCGTAAAGGCACCGAAATGTTTGGCAAAAAGAGCGCTGTGGGAGGAATCGCTGTGATACTTTTAAAATAACAAAAGTGTAAACGAAACTTTAATAATCGCAGCCGAAAATGTTAGTATAAGTTTTTATGTCTAAATTTATACTAACATTTTCGGCTGCGATTATTAAAGTTTCGTTTACATTCTTTGTTATTTTAAGATTAGAATATATTTTAGAATTAAGAATCTTAACAAAAGACTCAGTATTCAGAGACAAAAACAACGCCTAATTTCAAATTCAAAATTATTAAAAATTAAATTATAAAAAAAATTAAACTCCTTTTATTATGAAAGGCAAAAAAAACCCTCTGAACCATCTAAGGGTTAATCCACACATTCTATTGTCGCTCTGCTCGCACTTACTAAACAGTTCCCATCTCACTCGCACTTATTGTTATAATAGTAGGGTACGAAAATTTTGCCGACGAGACTACCTTATGTTATTGTATCATGCCCCAAGCACTGAATCGATCTCTCTCGCTCGTGGCTGACTTCAGGGTCCCCAGGCACCCTATTCTCATTTCAGGTAACCCAACCCGTGCTGGTCCTATCGAGCAGCTGGACGGCTCCCGAGACCAGGTATTCTAAGCGTAAGAAGGAAACGAAGGCTGCAAGGGCGGCATCCCGCCAAACCGGTGAATTCGTTAGTTGTTAATAAATTGTCAAGATACTTACTGAAATAAAGACAAGTTCTAATTCAATTCTAGTAATTCCCCACGACTTCTACTCTGGGCTGGGTTGGAACTCTCTTTCAGCAACCACGCCTGACACAAACAAATTCTTGTGACGAATCCTGGCCATCCCTGAGCCACCCGACAACGACGAACCGTCACAAGCTAAAAAGTAGCAAGGGGCTGCAAGTCGTACTTAAGGGCATAGAATCCGACGTAACGCCTGCAGAGATCACAAAGGCGATACAAGAGAAGGGATTTAGCGCTAAGACAGTCTTCAACTTCTTTAACAGGGATAGAAAGACGCAGGTTGAGCTCGAAGCAGAAAATAAGCCCGTAAAGAAATACGAAGTGCACCGTATTTACAATCTTCAGTTCCACCGCAGAATTACAGTTGGGGAACCGCACAAACGCAAAAACTGCGCCCGATGTGTGTAGTTTGTGGAAATCTTCATGACTCCACACACTGCCCAGCGAGCAAAGATGACTGCAACTCGAAAAAGTTCGGCAACTGCGGTGACAATCACACTGCTAACTACAGAGGCTGTTATAAGGATGACAGCTTCCAGATCAAACCCTGAAGTCTTCTTCTCGACTGATAAAAATGTGACTTACGCAAGCGCTTTAAAATCAGGACAGCATACCAAGAACCAAACACTGCTCAGCAGCAACAATTCCCGGAACAGTCAAAAAGCAACTTTGAAGATAAGATATACAGCCTGCAACAAAGCCCTACGGAGTTTATGTCGTTTATGCGCACAACTATGCAAGATTTAATGCGAAACCAAAATCTATTGATTCAAATTCTAACTTCTAACCTCCTTCTTTCCTATCAGAATGCAATAGGTTTGCGTAGCAAACTCACTAAATTGTATTCCGATAGCCTTTCCTTTGCATCTCATATTATTGTGTTTACAGAAACCTGCTTAAAGCCGGAGATCTTTAGCTCCGAAGTTTTTCCAGGTAAGTACACAATATATAGGTATGACCGTCCCTCTAGACGGGGAGGTGGAGTCTTAATTGGAGTTGATTCAAACCTCCCGTCTGAGGAGTTATATTTTGATGAATTTAATACCATTGAATTTATTTGTGTGAAGTTATCGCTTCCTGGTAACTTTATATACATAACTTGCTCATATATTCCGCCGTTGTCTGAACTTCCTGATTATTCAAATCACCTTTCCGTTATTAAGTCCGTTGCAAATAAGCTTTCCGATAGGGATCAGTTGGTAGTTCTAGGTGATTTTAATATACCTGGAGTTACTTGGTCCACTGAGGATGGATCTTACTACCTATAGCACACCATGATTTTATTGACGGCCTGCTTGACATATCTCTATCTCAAGTAAACCATGTTCGAAATTCATTAGGTCGCCTACTTGATTTGTGTTTTGTATCAAATCCTGAAGGTGTGTTTCTGTCCAGAGTAGCACCACTCACGCAACCTAAAGATCCATATCACCCTACAATAGAACTTTTATTTGATACGGGTAGAGTTATAGAAGAAAAATCAGAAAAATGCAAACGAATACATTGTTTTCGGAAGGCAGACTTTCTGAGGCTAAATAATTTTATTTCTGGCTTTAATTGGTCTGATCTTTACTTATGCAATAATATGTCCGATGCAGTTAATTTTTTTACACTGCAATAAACTCATTTTTTAATTCCTGTGTTCCGTGGTACTATCCGTCAATTTCCAATAAATCACCTTGATTTAGCAAAGAGTTGACACACTTAAGAAATGTAAAGTCCAGACTTTTTAGGAAATATAAAAATACTGGTTCTTAATCTGTTTTTACTAGATATTTAAGTGCTCGGTCAAGATTTACCGTGCTTAATGCTCAGTGTTATAATAGTTACTTAAACCGTTGTAAGGTCCAGTTCTCTCAGGACCCGAAACAGTTCTATAATTTCGTTAACACCAAGCGTAAATCTAATTCTTTTCCTTCCTCGCTGTCGTTCGAAAACATGACGGCAACCACAGAACAGGCAATAGCCGATTTATTTGGCCAATTTTTTCAAACGACTTACTCTTAGATTATTAATCACAGCCTTATTCTTACACCATGTCCGAGTCAAACCTCATATTCTGTCCCACTTTAACAGAAAGCTCTCTTCTTTTGGATCTTCTTCGTATTAAGCCTGTTTATTCGCCAGGGCCCGAGGATATTCCTGGGTGCGTGCTTAGATAATTTTCAAAACTGGTGCCGAGATAATTTACTAAATTTAAACGCATCCAAGTGCAAGCTAATGACTTTTTATCGGGTCAATCCGATATACGCAACTTACACATTAACTGGCAGCTCTTTGGATAGAATAACTCTTGTAAACGATCTTGGCGTTCTCTTGGACCCTAAACTAAAATTTTCAAACCACATTTCGTCCATGGTTAGTAAAGCCAGAGGAGTGCTTGGATTTATTAAAAGGTGGTCAAAACAATTCGATGATCCTTATTTAACTAAAACTTTATTTATTTCGTTGGTCCGTCCGATTCTGGAGTATGGGTCTCCCGTCTGGAGTCCGCAATACGGAATACATATTGGTCGTATTGAATCAGTACAAAAAAACTTTCTTCTTTTTGCTTTACGCCGCCTAAACTGGGATGCAAATCTTAACTTACCTTTTTATTCTAGTAGACTTCTATTGGTTAATTTACCCTCCCTAGCCAACCGTAGAACGATGCTTGGTACTGTCTTCATTTATAACCTTATACAGGGTGATATTGACTCCCCCGACTTGGTAAGTCAGCTAAACTTTTCTGTGCCAAGTAGATTAACTAGAAATTGTATTCCCTTTAATATTAAATCATTGTAGATCTAACTATGCCTTGCATGAGCCTTTCAGAATATTGCGTTCTGACTATAATAGATTTTTTCTTATAATCTCAAATCTTGACTCTCTGCCGCTCTTAAAACGATTAGTACTAGCTTCATTGGCACAAAATTGATCTTACTATTACTTTTTTCCCCGGACTTTTACCCATATCGACGTAATGCTGCTTTCAGAAACACACCTTACAAACAAATACAATTTTCAACTACGAGGTTATTCATTTTACGGAAAAAATCATCCAGATGGTAAAGCACATGGTGGGACTGGAATTCTAATCAGTAGCCGTATTAAGCACCACTATCATAACAAATTTGCTAAAAATTACCTACAGGCCACATCTATAAATATACAAATAAATACTGGCAACCAACTTACACTAGCCGCCGTATACTGCCCCCCTCGCTTCACTATAGCTGAAGATAGCAGCAGGGGACTACAATGCCAAGCAGTCACGTCTCGTGACTCCAAAAGGAAAACAGCTCTATAATGCAGTTATAAAAGCCAAGAACAAGCTGGACTATGTTTCTATGTTTCTTCTTGCAGACCAACATACTGGCCGGCAGCCCCAAGGAAACTACCCGATTTAATAGACTTTGCAATTACCAAAAATATTCCTAACAAGAAAGGAAAGCTAACTTCGGGCGGAGCCGAAGTTGATATACCCTTGCAGAATACTCTGTAAATTACATATATTCTCCAAAATTATTCATATGATGCATTCTTAATACTCATAAAAAATTCCAACTTCCTAAGTTTAAAAACACCAAAGTTATAGCATTTCCAATTGTTCAGGTTTATGGCAGCTATAAGATATAGTCGGCCGATCCTTATGAACTTTGGTAGGTCGGATTGATTGGTCGAATATAAGACCGATAGAAAATCCCAACTTCCTAACTTTACAAACACCAAAGTTATGGCATTTCCGATCAATCAGTTATATGGCAGCAATAAGATATAGTCGGCCGGTCCTTATGAAATTTGGTAGGTCGGATTGATTGACCAAATATAAAACCCATAGAAAATTCCAACTTTCTAACTTTCCGATCAATCAGTTAAATGGCAGCTATAGGATATAGTCGGCCGATCCCGATCCCGTTCCGACATATATACTGCGTGCAAAGGAAAGAAGGCTGTGTGCAAAGTTTCAACTCGATAGCTTTAAAACTGAGAGACTAGTTTGCGTAGAAACAGACAGACGCACAGACGGACATGGCTATATCAACTCAGGAGGTGATCCTGATCAAGAATATATATACTTTATAGGGTCGGAGATGTCTCCTTCACTGCGTTGCACACTTTTGACCAAAATTATAATACCCTCTGCAAGGGTATAAAAATCTGATAAGCGCCGAATGCCTCTCGGATCTTTCATGTGATCACTCGCCTGTCCTGTTTATTCTACTCCGACATCCAGCCGCATTGGAGCAATAGTTTAAATTGACATCACAGAAAACCAATTGGGTTAAGTACAAGAAATACATTGGCTCACACATTGAGCTAAGTCCACATCTCAACGATGAAGCCAACGTAGACAGATTTGTTAACACACTGTACTCGTCTCTGCAGCTCGAGTTTCAACACCCCAAACTAGAAGTACATAAAGCAACCAAATAAAGACAAATCTACAAATAGACAAGATAGAACGCTATAGTCGAGTGCCTCGACTATTAGATACCCGTTACTCAGCCAAGCAACTTAATATAAATATGTATATGTATGTTTTGACTCAGACCTCCAATTTGGCTAACTTGATTTGATTTGCATAGTTCTTGGGATATAGTTCGGTATTAACAAATGAAAACCATCGCAATTTCCTTTAATAGAAATCCTTATCGAGAATTAACGTTGGCTCTGTTGAGCACCTTGGCCAGCTGTTCCAAAGTCATCCGTTAGATGGCGCTACCACGGGCCATGAAAGTCGGAAATGTAGGCGCTAGCCAGGCTTAAGCGTTTAATGGGTTTTTGGGCGTTAGAGTGGGCGTGGCAAACTTTTATTAGGCCAATCGATAGGTATTGACGAAACAAATACATATCAATTAAAATTTTCATAATAGCATCAAAACTGTGGCCACAGCTTGTGGCTTGAGGGCGTCAGAGGGGGCGTGGCACCATATTGAAACAAACTTGCGCTGCGTAGAAACTTCTAAAATCTACATGCAAAATGTCAACCTTCTAGCCTTTATAGTTTCCAAGATCTAAGCGTTCATACGGACAGACAGACGGACAGACAGACGGACAGACGGACAGACAGACGGACAGACAGACAGACAGACAGACAGACGGACAGACAGACGGACAGACAGACGGACAGACAGACGGACAGACAGACGGACGACAGACGGACATGGCTAGATCGACTCGGCAAGTGATCCTGAACAAGAATATATATACTTTATAGGGTCGGAAACGACCCTTCCTTCAACCTGTTACATACTTATGCACGAATACAATATACCCTTTTAATCTACGAGTAACGGGTATAAACAGCTCGTCCTCGAAAAGCGACGCGTAAGTCGAGAGTGGCAACTCCACAGATCAACATTTGCCAGGCAACACTTAAAATATGCCTCACGTCAACTAACAAAAGCTTTACAGCAAGAAGAAGCACATGTCCACCGACGCTACATAGAGCTATTGTCAACATCTAGTACAAAACACTCACTATGGAGAGCTCACCCAACTCTGAGCTCACCGAAAGTAACCGTGATGCCTATTAGAAATCCCACAGGCGGCTGGGCGCGCAGCGATGCAGACAGAGCCAGTACGTTTGCCAACCACCTTAAAAATGTCTTCCAACCAAATCCTGCCACTAGTGCGTTTACTTTGCCGACTTTACCATATGAGCCTCAGCTTCAACATGAGCCAATTGAGTTTCGCTCAAACGAAATCTTTAACATCATCAAAAAATATTGCGCCGTTTGCACTATCACCCAGCTTTTTAATGCCATCGCAAAACTTGGCCACTTTCCAGTTAGATGGAAAAAGTCGATTAAAATAATGATAGCAAAGCCGGGAAGAGACCACGCAATTCCCACGTCATATAAACCCATAAGCCTACTTTCATGCTTATCTAAACTCTTTGAAAAATGCGTATTGACTCGGATAAACACATACCTAAGAATCCAGGAAGGAATTCCGTCACATCAATTTGGGTTTCGTGAAAAGCACGGAACAACTGAGCAAGTCAACCGGATAGCATCAGAAATTCGGAACGCGTTCGAAAAACGAGAGTACTGTACTGCCATATTTTTAGATGCCTCTCAAGCATTTGATAGAGTTTGGCTAGAAGGTCTAATGTACAAGATCAAGACAATGCTCCCCTACAACACCCATAAACTTTTAGAGTCTTACCTCTACGACAGAAAATTTGCTGTGAGATGCAACACTGCTTTAATTGATGATTTCACTATTGGAGCTGGAGTTCCTCAAGGAAGCGTGCAACAGGCCAACATTATATGTCCTCTACACAGAAGACATCCCAACAAGCACACGACTAACAACATCTACGTTTGCTGATGATACAGCCATTCTCAGCCGGTCAATATGCGCGATGCAAATAACTGCGCAGCTAGCTCTTCATCTGGTCAATTCTGAAAAGTGGCTATCAGATTGGCGAATGAAAGTGAACGAACAAAAATGCAAGCACGTTACGTTCACCCTGAACAGGCAAAACTGCCCGCCGCTCATGTTAAACCATACTCTACTCCCGCAAGCAAACGAAGTGACATATCTAGGAGTACACCTCGACAGAAGGCTCAAACATCCTACCAGTCAAAGAAGTGATCGCTATCGTTGCACCCTGACCACCTGGCGAGAGGTCTTACAAGATTGATCAACCAATCACGCCTTCGTCGCAATGACTTACCCACCCAGCGACCGACTTGAGAGACGCGCAACCAGATTGCAGTCTTATTATACTGTTAGTTAAATTTTAATGTTAAGATTAGTAAACTTATTGTTAGTCTCAAAATGAAGAGAAGATTCAATAAATAAAAGCAATGTTAAAATAAAAAAAAAAATTTTCAGCAGCCGCCTTGTAGTCAATAAATGGAACATATCTGATTTTTTCTAAAGAAATCGGACTTCACAATACTTAAAACAATCACGATTTCTAATAGATCAAATGATCACCTTAAGTTGGTGCTGTTTTACGAATTTATCACCCTTAAACCCTCTCGTTCCCTTTAATGTCCCAGGTGGTAATGCCACGTGACAATTCACGTCATTATACCCTTGCAGAGGGTATTATAATTTTGGTCAAAAGTGTGCAACGCAGTGAAGGAGAAATCTCCGACCCTATAAAGTATATATATTCTTGATCAGGATCACCTCCTGAGTTGATATAGCCATGTCCGTCTGTCCGTCTGTCCGTCTTCTCTCGTCCTGTCTGTCCGTCTGTCTGTCCGTCTGTCTGTCCGTCTGTCTGTTTCTACGCGAACTAGTCTCTCAGTTTTAAAGATATCGAATTGAAACTTTGCACACACCCTTCTTTCCTTTGCACGCAGTATATAAGTCGGAACGACTATATCCTATAGCTGCCATATAACTGATTGATCGGAAATGCAATAACTTTGGTGTTTGTAAAGTTAGGAAGTTGGGATTTTCTATGGGTTTTATATTTGGCCAATCAATCTGACCTACCAAATTTCATAAGGATCGGCCGACTATATCCTATAGCCGCCATATAACTGATTGATCGGAAATGCCATAACTTTGGTGTTTGTAAAGTTAGAAAGTTGGGATTTTCTATGGGTTTTATTTTTGGCCAATCAATCCGACCTACCAAATTTCATACGGATCGGCCGACTATATCTTATAGCTGCCATATAACTGAACGATTGGAAATGTCATAACTTTGGTGTTTTTAAAGTTAGGAAGTTGGGACTTTTTATGAGTATTAAGAATGCATCATATGAATAATTTTGGAGAATATAATTTACAGAATATTCTGCAAGGGTATATCAACTTCGGCTCCGCCCGAAGTTAGCTTTCCTTTCTTGTTTTTTTTTAATCTTGTTCACATGATGCTCTTCACTGTTCAAAAAATACAGACTTCCATGCCTCTGAAAGAAGCCATGCACAATTGATCCTTGTTTTTCTTAAAGTCAACCTGGTATCCGTAATCTTTTAGATCTTCAAAGCATTCAATCAACTTTAGAGAGGTAGTGGAAAAACGCCCACAATGTTGAACACATAGTCAGAATGTGCCAAAAGGGAACTGTAGAACATGATGACATATCTAGTAATTAAATCAATAAATATATGTAGCTAAGAACAAAATATGATCATAAAAACCAAAAAATAAATTGAAAATATTATATTAAGTTATGCGAGGAAATTTGAGCAAAGCTATATTAGAAATTCTTTAACTGTATTGGAATTTGTAGGCTAAGACTAACTAATATAAGAGCAATAGACAATAGTTTTTAAGAAGGTTAACCGAAATTTAAACTTACAGAAAATATGTAGAAGTGTATTAGAGAGAGGAGAGAATGGAGAGAATGAATGAATTTAAGAACTATCAACAATTTAAGTCAAGTGACTACAAGAACAAGATTGCGATTTAAAGTTTGCCAGTGTCCGAATTAAGACACTATTAGCTAAGATGAAAATAAAGATACTTTGATTTTACGCATGTCGTCTTGCGTGCCCAAAAGAGACTAAATAATCGAACGGAAAGGTAAACATTTGTCTGGTCGTTGTGACAGGAAGGACGTGTACACGACCGGCTGGAGCTTCATTAAGTGTTTACGTTGAGAACAGCAGTTCGCCCCCTAAGTCAAAGCACGACAAATGTCCATGACCCGAAAACCGTATACCTCTCTGCGTCGATAAAGCAGAGCAACATGAGAAGTAGTAATCAGAATGAGCAGAGATGGATATCCAGTCTTATAATACATAAAATATCGACGAGCAACAGAAACGGGTGCAGCAGCGAAAGAAAAATAAGAATTGCTTCCAAACACGTTGACAGGCAAAGCATTCCACCCGACTTCGTCTTCTACTAAACACCCACTATATAAGATAACAAGTTAATAATTGGTCAGAATTTTATTTTATTTTCTTAACAATTTGATAAGGGCTAAATACTAATTGCAGACATTTAACCTGCTGATCACATAAGGGTAACGATTTCAAATTTTTTTTTAAGCCGATTTTGTATATATTTCACGTTATTGTTTCCCTTAAAAACATTTTGTAACAATAATCAGAAGGGCTTAATAACATTTTAGTGTGAGCAAAAAATGTTACTTTGAAGTATGTAGCCGACGACACCAACTAAATCTTAAATAGTTTTTTATCTGCACAATAATACTATTTATAAGAAGTAACATTTATTCTTAATTAATTATTTACATATAAGTTTGTTCTAGTGATGACAATAAAAAACCCAAAATGGATTACAAATATTAAATACTTAGCGAATTCCAATTTTACTATTTATAACAAGTAACATTTATTCTTAATTAATTATTTACATATAAGTTGGTTCTAGTAATGACAATAAAAAAACCAAAATGGATTATAAATATTTTATACTTAGCGAATTCCAAACAAGTTTTGTTATGAGTTTTTAATTACTGTTATGGAATTCGTAACCTGAGACAAGGACTTGATGGCTGTCCAAACAAAAAAAAATTACATAAGGTTTTCCAAAAGTAACCTTAGAGACAAAAATATCCTCTAGATGTTGATAACTTATTTTAATCGACGTATAAGGAAAACTTATATATTTTTGTGAAATCCAATTCAAAAAAAATACATAAAATACAAAAAATAATACATACATCACATAATATATAAGAAAATTTGTAATAACTATTAGAGCTCAAAAAGTAATGTTGGTAACGTTGAAAAATAAATTAAATAAATTTCCCGCAGCACTCGTACAAATCAGAATTCTTTTTGCTGAAATGTTGATGTATTTTTTCTCCGCCTTATAATCTCATTATTTTAATAGTTTATGGGCCCTTTGATTAGCAACAGCTATTCGCGCTTCATTGGATTCACCCTGGAAAGAAATGCAAAAGCATATTATTATTATTATTGAATTATTCATTGGGTATACAATTTGAAAACCATAAAGTGGACATATTTGTGGGAAATCAATTATTTGTTGGGGTCCCCAAGCACCAACTTCTCTCTCTTGTGGCTGACTTCAGGGTCCCCAAGCAACCAATTCTCTATCTCTTGTAGCTGACTTCAGGGTCCCCGAGCAACAAATTCTCTCTCTTGTGGCTGACTTCAGGGTCCCCGAGCAACAAATTCTCTCTCTTCTGGCTGACTTCAGGGTCCCCGAGCAACCAATTCTCTCTCTTGTGGCTGTCCCCAAGCAAACATTCTCTCTCTTGCGGTCGACTTTCGGGTCCCCAAGCACTGAATCGATCTCTCTCGCTCGTGGCTGACTTCAGGGTCCCCAGGCACCCTATTCTCATTTCAGGTAACCCAACCCGTGCTGGTCCTATCGAGCAGCTGGACGGCTCCCGAGACCAGGTATTCTAAGCGTAAGAAGGAAACGAAGTCTGCAAGAGCGGCATCCCGCCAAACCGGTGAATTCGTTAGTTGTTAATAAATTGTCAAGATACTTACTGAAATAAAACCTAGTTCTAATTCAATTACTAAGTAATTCCCCACGACTTCTACTCTGGGCTGGGTCGGAACTCTCTTTCAGCAACCACGCCTGACACAAACAAATTCTTGTGACGATTCCTGGCCATCCCTGAGCCACCCGACAACGACGAACCGTCACAGTGGCGCCCGAGCAGGTTAAAGGGGTTGCAAGAGATAAACCGACACCAGCGGAGTAATGTCGAGCTGGGTATATCTGGCACCAAAGAGCGAACTAACGAAATACACGGAAGAGTTCGGATTAGGAACGGCAGAAAAAAGTGAAGACTTAAGACTTGGCAGCGTTCGCCAAAAAAAATGGATCATACGGAAACGGTCAGACAAAGACTCGCAGAACTGACAGAAAAATATAGGAGAGGAAACAATTCCGGCGATCGTGGTAACCAGGGAAAGGGAGGAGATAATGGACACCAAAGGAGCAAGTCGAGGGGACGAAACGGAAGGAAAGACAGAAATAAAAATGGAAACAGAAGTCATAGACCGGGTACGCGGATGGGGCATCCGGTACCAAGGAACAACAAACCCACTGGAGTTCCTAAGCAAAATGGAACAGTGGGCAGGCGGATACGGAATACGGAAGGACCAGCTGATACAGACGATGCCATTCATCGTGGAGGGGATCGCGAGTTATTGGTGGAACACCACGCCGAGCAGGATCGTAACATGGACTCAGCTGAGAACAGAGCTTCTAGAATACTTTTTGCCGCCGAGGTATGAGGAACAGTTGGAGAATCAGATTGCACAGATGAAACAGAGAGAAACGGAGCCCGTAAGAGAATACGCAATGGGGCTACGAAAACTGATGCAATTCACGAAACTCTCAGAAGAGGCCAAACTGGACCGAGTGTACAAAAACAGCAGGAGCAAGATAAAGCTGTACGCTAGGAGGGCAGGATTCAAATCGTTGACAGAGTTCCTCAAAATAGCGGAGGAAGTAGAAGAAATAGAGGCAGAGGACCGGACACAGAGGACCGGACACAGAAGCGAGATAAGCAGAAGCAGATATCAAGATCTGAAAATGGCAAATGGTGTGGAACCCGAGCAGAAATAACAATGGCCAACGGAGCAACGCAGAAGGCGAGAGGAGAATTCGCAGCAGAAATCCAATTTGGAGGAAGAGCGTTCAGGAGAAGTGTTAGGAATGGACTTTCTAGCCGGGGCACGCAGAACGCTGAGTTATGCAGGCTTGGGGCTAGAGATAAGAGCAGCCGGAGACAAAGTGGACCAACCGGAGACAAAAACGAATACCAGGGACTTGGGTGTAGTCCAGTATGGAGAGGGAAAATGGAATGAGGTAGCAGCACAGGACAAGTTGAAAGCAATAGAGGTCACGGACACCTGGATCAAAGAGAAGTACAAGGGATCACAGCAGAAAAAATCAAGGAAGACGCGGACGAAAGTGGCAGTAAAAGACCCGAACAAACGGAAAACAAAGAGGATATACATTGGAGACACTAGGCCGAACGGAGGAACAAATACAATAAAGAACGAACACGAAAACATGGACAAGTTCGCGGAGGCAGCGCTGAGAGTCCGCAAAAAGCATGCAAAGATAGCAGCAGCGCAGACTATGGCGAAATTAGTAGAGCCGATACAGATGGCGGGAGCCGCACGAAAGCGGACGGCACCGGCGAAGAGGAGGGGCAACATGAAGACCCCGGCACCGCAAACAACCAGTAACACCCGGTCAGGGCAGGGCAACGAAGGGAGCAGCCAAACCATAAGGGCTTTAGCCAGAATCGCCCGGGATAGCCGAGCAGCCCGGGATATACTAGAGGTCCATGAGGAGGAGCACAGCGACAAAGGATGGACACGACCAGAAGGAGCGGGAATATCGAGAACGGCAAGAGACAGTATCAAGGAAAAGCTAGCAGGAAAAAGAATTGGAAGGCAGCAGCGATGGCTGATAAAGGATGGGGAGACAACCTGGCGAGTGGTGTCGAATAGGGGAAACTACGTCACGATTCAATACCACTAAAATCCATGACCGGGGGGGAGTGTGACGCTGCGCGCACAATAGAAGCATGTAATTTCAAATTCAAACCGAGAACGCGCGCGCGCCAACGATCGCGCATATAGGGGCACACTAGACTGAGAGAGATGGTCACACTTAGCCCGGTAAATCCCACAGACGACGGGCACACTAAATCTCGCCGAGCCCTATATAAGACGGGCCACGGGCCATGGAAAGGCACTTAGCTGCCAACCGTCTAAGGGTGCAGAGGCATCTCCCCAGTGGTGGTAAGCAGCAAAGTCACTTTTTTGGGTGGACTAGATCATTCGATCAAAGTCCGCTTCTATACATTGTAGTTAGTTCCCGCACTACTTCCTCCTCCCTCTAACCTTCCCGGCGTGCCGAGCTGAAGGTATCCCTAGGAGACGGCTGATTTTAGGATCACACCTTCTTACAGCACGGTTCACCGGCTGACTTCTCTCTTGCGGCTGACCTCAGGGTCCCCAAGCACCAACTTCTCTCTCTTGCGGCTGACCTCAGGGTCCCCAAGCACCAACTTCTCTCTCTTGTGGCTGACTTCAGGGTCCCCAAGCAACCAATTCTCTCTCTCTTGTGGCTGACTTCAGGGTCCCCGAGCAACAAATTCTCTCTCTTGTGGCTGACTTCAGGGTCCCCGAGCAACAAATTCTCTCTCTTGTGGCTGACTTCAGGGTCCCCAAGCAACCAATTCTCTCTCTTGTGGCTGACCTCCGGGTCCCCAAGCAAACATTCTCTCTCTTGCGGTCGACTTTCGGGTCCCCAAGCACTGAATCGATCTCTCTCGCTCGTGGCTGACTTCAGGGTCCCCAGGCTCCCTATTCTCATTTCAGGTAACTTAACCCGTGCTGGTCCTATCGAGCAGCTGGACGGCTCCCGAGACCAGGTATTCTAAGCGTAAGAAGGAAACGAAGGCTGCAAGAGCGGCATCCCGCCAAACCGGTGAATTCGTTAGTTGTTAATAAATTGTCAAGATACTTACTGAAATAAAACCTAGTTCTAATTCAATTACTAAGTAATTCCCCACGACTTCTACTCTGGGCTGGGTCGAAACTCTCTTTCAGCAACCACGCCTGACACAAACAAATTCTTGTGACGAATCCTGGCCATCCCTGAGCCACCCGACAACGACGAACCGTCACAAGCTAAAAAGTAGCAAGGGGCTGCAAGTCGTACTTAAGGGCATAGAATCCGACGTAACGCCTGCAGAGATCACAAAGGCGCTACAAGAGAAGGGATTTACCGCTAAGACAGTCTTCAACTTCTTTAACAGGGATAGAAAGACGCAGGTTGAGCTTGAAGCAGAAAATAAGCCCCTAAAGAAATACGAAGTGCACCGTATTTACAATCTTCAGTTCCTGCTCCACCGCAGAATTACAGTTGGGGAACCGCACAAACGCAAAAACTGCGCCCGGTGTGTGTAGTTTGTGGAAATCTTCATGACTCCACACACTGCCCAGCGAGCAAAGATGACTGCAACTCGAAAAAGTTCGGCAACTGAGGTGACAATCACACTGCTAAATACAGAGGCTGCCCTGTTTATAAGGATGACAGCTTCCAGATCAAACCCTGAAGTCTTCTTCTCGACTGATAAAAATGTGACTTACGCAAGCGCTTTAAAATCAGGACTGGCTAACCCTGCCTCAAAAAATTCATTTCTGCAATCAGCATACCAAGAACCGAACACTGCTCAGCAGCAACAATTCCCGGAACAGTCAAAAAGCAACTTTGAAGATAAGAAGCCTGCAACAAAGCCCTACGGAGTTTATGTCGTTTATGCGCACAACTATGCAAGATTTAATGCGAAACCAAAATCTATTGATTCAAATTCTAACTTCTAACCTCCTTCTTTCCTATCAGAATGCAAGAGGTTTGCGTAGCAAACTCACTAAATTGTATTCCGATAGCCTTTCCTTTGCATCTCATATTATTGTGTTTACAGAAATCTGCTTAAAGCCGGAGATCTTTAGCTTCCTTGAAGTAATTTTCCAGGTAAGTACACAATTAGTATAGGTGTATGGAACCGTCCCTCTAGACGGAGGAGGTGGAGACTAAATTTCAACTGTCCATGGTTAAGTAATGAGTGCTTGGATTTATTAAAAGGTGGTCAAAACAATTCGATGATCCTTATTTAACTAAAACTTTATTTATTTCGTTGGTCCGTCCGATTCTGGAGTATGGGTCTCCCGTCTGGAGTCCGCAATACGGAATACATATTGGTCGTATTGAATCAGTACAAAAAAACTTTCTTCTTTTTGCTTTACGCCGCCTAAACTGGGATGCAAATCTTAACTTACCTTTTTATTCTAGTAGACTTCTATTAATTTACCCTCCCTAGCCAACCGTAGAACGATGCTTGGTACTGTCTTCATTTATAACCTTATACAGGGTGATATTGACTCCCCCGACTTGGTAAGTCAGCTAAACTTTTCTGTGCCAAGTAGATTAACTAGAAATTGTATTCCCTTTAATATTAAATCATTGTAGATCTAACTATGCCTTGCATGAGCCTTTCAGAATATTGTGTTCTGACTATAATAGATTTTTTCTTATAATCTCAAATCTTGACTCTCTGCCGCTCTTAAAACGATTAGTACTAGCTTCATTGGCACAAAATTGATCTCACTATTACTTTTTTCCCCGGACTTTTACCCATATCGACGTAATGCTGCTTTCAGAAACACACCTTACAAACAAATACAATTTTCAACTACGAGGTTATTCATTTTACGGAAAAAATCATCCAGATGGTAAAGCACATGGTGGGACTGGAATTCTAATCAGTAGCCGTATTAAGCACCACTATCATAACAAATTTGCTAAATATTACCTACAGGCCACATCTATAAATATACAAATAAATACTGGCAACCAACTTACACTAGCCGCCGTATACTGCCCCCCTCGCTTCACTATAGCTGAAGATAAGTCTATGCAGTTTTTCAACTCACTAGGAGTCCACTTCATAGCAGCAGGGGACTACAATGCCAAGCAGTCACGTCTCGTGACTCCAAAAGGAAAACAGCTCTATAATGCAGTTATAAAAGCCAAGAACAAGCTGGACTATGTTTCTTCTTGCAGACCAACATACTGGCCGGCAGACCCAAAGAAACTACCCGATTTAATAGACTTTGCAATTACCAAAAATATTCCTAACAAGAAAGGAAAGCTAACTTCGGGCGGAGCCGAAGTTGATATACCCTTGCAGAATACTCTGTAAATTACATATATTCTCCAAAATTATTCATATGATGCATTCTTAATACTCATAAAAAATTCCAACTTTCTAACTTTACAAACACCAAAGTTATGGCATTTCCGATCAATCAGTTATATGGCAGCTATAGGATATAGTCGGCCGATCCCGATCCCGTTTCGACATATATACTGCGTGCAAAGGAAAGAAGGCTGTGTGCAAAGTTTCAACTCGATAGCTTTAAAACTGAGAGACTAGATTGCGTAGAAACAGACAGACGGACAGACGCACAGACGGACATGGCTATATCAACTCAGGAGGTGATCCTGATCAAGAATATATATACTTTATAGGGTCGGAGATGTCTCCTTCACTGCGTTGCACACTTTTGACCAAAATTATAATACCCTCTGCAAGGGTATAAAAATTTGATAAGCGCCGAATGCCTTTTGGATCTTTCATTTGATCACTCGCCTGTCCTGTTTATTCTACTCCGACATCCTGGCGCATTGGAGCAATCGTTTAAATTGACATCACAGAAAACCAATTGGGTTAAGTACAAGAAATACATTGGCTCACACATTGAGCTAAGTCCACATCTCATGAAGCCAACGTAGACAGATTTGTTAACACACTGTACTCGTCTCTGCAGCTCGAGTTTCAACAACCCAAACTAGAAGTACATAAAGCAACCAAATAAAGACAAATCTACAAATGGACAAGAGAGAACGCTATAGTCGAGTGCCTCGACTATTAGATACCCGTTACTCAGCCAAGCAACTTAATATAAATATGCCTTCTTGTATGTTTTGACTCAGACCTCCAATTTGGCTAACTTGATTTGATTTGCATAGTTCTTGGGATATAGTTCGGTATTAACAAATGAAAACCATCGCAATTTCCCTTAATAGAAATCCTTATCGAGAATTAACGTTGGCTCTGTTGAGCACCTTGGCCAGCTGTTCCAAAGTCATCCGTTAGATGGCGCTACAACGGGCCATGAAAGTCGGAAATGTAGGCGCTAGCCAGGCTTAAGCGTTTAATGGGTTTTTGGGCGTTAGAGTGGGCGTGGCAAACTTTTATTAGGCCAATCGATAGGTATTGACGAAACAAATACATATCAATTAAAATTTGCTTAATAGCATCAAAACTGTGGCCACAGCTTGTGGCTTGAGGGCGTCAGAGGGGGCGTGGCACCATATTGAAACAAACTTGCGCTGCGTAGAAACTTCTAAAATCTACATGCAAAATGTCAACCTTCTAGCCTTTATAGTTTCCAAGATCTAAGCGTTCATACGGACAGACAGACAGACGGACAGACAGACGGACAGACAGACAGACAGACAGACGGACAGACAGACGGACAGACAGACGGACAGACAGACGGACAGACAGACGGACGGACAGACAGACGGACAGACAGACGGACAGACAGACGGACAGACAGACGGACGGACAGACAGACGGACAGACAGACGGACAGACAGACGGACAGACGGACATGGCTAGATCGACTCGGCAAGTGATCCTGAACAAGAATATATATACTTTATAGGGTCGGAAACGACCCTTCCTTCAACCTGTTACATACTTATGCACGAATACAATATACCCTTTTAATCTACGAGTAACGGGTATAAACAGCTCGTCCTCGAAAAGCGACGCGTAAGTCGAGAGTGGCAACTCCACAGATCAACATTTGCCAGGCAACACTTAAAATATGCCTCACGTCAACTAACAAAAGCTTTACAGCAAGAAGAAGCACATGTCCACCGACGCTACATAGAGCTATTGTCAACATCTAGTACAAAACACTCACTATGGAGAGCTCACCCAACTCTGAGCTCACCGAAAGTAACCGTGATGCCTATTAGAAATCCCACAGGCGGCTGGGCGCGCAGCGATGCAGACAGAGCCAGTACGTTTGCCAACCACCTTAAAAATGTCTTCCAACCAAATCCTGCCACTAGTGCGTTTACTTTGCCGACTTTACCATATGAACCTCAGCTTCAACATGAGCCAATTGAGTTTCGCTCAAACGAAATCTTTAACATCATCAAAAAATATTGCGCCGTTTGCACTATCACCCAGCTTTTTAATGCCATCGCAAAACTTGGCCACTTTCCAGTTAGATGGAAAAAGTCGATTATAATAATGATAGCAAAGCCGGGAAGAGACCACGCAATTCCCACGTCGTATAAACCCATACGCCTACTTTCATGCTTATCTAAACTCTTTGAAAAATGCGTATTGACTCGGATAAACACATACCTAAGAATCCAGGAAGGAATTCCGTCACATCAATTTGGGTTTCGTGAAAAGCACGGAACAACTGAGCAAGTCAACCGGATTGCATCAGAAATTCGGAACGCGTTCGAAAAACGAGAGTACTGTACTGCCATATTTTTAGATGTCTCTCAAGCATTTGATAGAGTTTGGCTAGAAGGTCTAATGTACAAGATCAAGACAATGCTCCCCTACAACACCCATAAACTTTTAGAGTCTTACCTCTACGACAGAAAATTTGCTGTGAGATGCAACACTGCTTTAACTGATGATTTCACTATTGGAGCTGGAGTTCCTCAAGGAAGCGTGCAACAGGCCAACATTATGTGTCCTCTACACAGCAGACATCCCAACAAGCACACGACTAACAACATCTACGTTTGCTGATGATACAGCCATTCTCAGCCGGTCAATATGCCCGATGCAAATAACTGCGCAGCTAGCTCTTCATCTGGTCAATTCTGAAAAGTGGCTAACAGATTGGCGAATCAAAGTGAACGAACAAAAATGCAAGCACGTTACGTTCTCCCTGAACAGGCAAAACTGCCCGCCGCTCATGTTAAACCATACTCTACTCCCGCAAGCAAACGAAGTGACATATCTAGGAGTACACCTCGACAGAAGGCTCAAACATCCTACCAGTCAAAGAAGTGATCGCTATCGTTGCACCCTGACCACCTGGCGAGAGGTCTTACAAGATTGATCAACCAATCACGCCTTCGTCGCAATGACTTACCCACCCAGCGACCGACTTGAGAGACGCGCAACCAGATTGCAGTCTTATTATACTGTTAGTTAAATTTTAATGTTAAGATTAGTAAACTTATTGTTAGTCTCAAAATGAAGAGAAGATTCAATAAATAAAAGCAATGTTAAAATAAAAAAAAAATTTTCAGCAGCCGCCTTGTAGTCAATAAATGGAACATATCTGATTTTTTCTAAAGAAATCGGACTTCACAATACTTAAAACAATCACGATTTCTAATAGATCAAATGATCACCTTAAGTTGGTGCTGTCTTACGAATTTATCACCCTTAAACCCTCTCGTTCCCTTTAATGTCCCAGGTGGTAATGCCACGTGACAATTCACGTCATTTTTTTTTAATCTTGTTCACATGATGCTCTTCACTGTTCAAAAAATACAGACTTCCATGCCTCTGAAAGAAGCCATGCACAATTGATCCTTGTTTTTCTTAAAGTCAACCTCGTATCCGTAATCTTTTAGATCTTCAAAGCATTCAATCAACTTTAGAGAGGTAGTGGAAAAACGCCCACAATGTTATACACATAGTCAGAATGTGCCAAAAGGGAACTGTAGAACATGATGACATATCTAGTAATTAATTCAATAAATATATGTAGCTAAGAACAAAATATGATCATAAAAACCAAAAAATAAATTGAAAATATTATATTAAGTTATGCGAGGAAATTAGAAATTCTTTAACTGTATTGGAATTTGTAGGCTAAGACTAACTAATATAAGAGCAATAGACAATAGTTTTTAAGAAGGTTAACCGAAATTTAAACTTACTGAAAATATGTATTTAAAAATCATTTATATACAGATAAATAAAACAGATTACTTTATGCTTGATGTGTTAATTCGTAGTTTTGTAAACTTATAATTAAAGTAGTTGATTGGCCCTTTGATTAGCCGTAGCACTTCTCGTTTCATTAGATTGACCCTCGAAAGAAGTGTATTAGAGAGAGGAGAGAATGGAGAGAATGAATGAATTTAAGAACTATCAACAATTTAAGTCAAGTGACTACAAGAACAAGATTGCGATTTAAAGTTTGCCAGTGTCCGAATTAAGACACTATTAGCTAAGATGAATTACAAATATTAAATACTTAGCGAAGTCCAATTTTACTATTTATAACAAGTAACATTTATTCTTAATTAATTATTTACATATAAGTTGGTTCTAGTAATGACAATAAAAAAACCAAAATGGATTATAAATATTTTATACTTAGCGAATTTTGTTATGAGTTTTTAATTACTGTTATGGAATTCGTAACCTGAGACAAGGACTTGATGGCTGTCCAAACAAAAAAAAATTACATAAGGTTTTCCAAAAGTAACCTTAGAGACAAAAATATCCTCTAGATGTTGATAACTTTTTTAAATCGACGTATAAGGAAAACTTATCTATTTTTGTGAAATCCAATTCAAAAAAAAATACATAAAATACAAAAAATAATACATACATCACATAATATATAAGAAAATTTGTAATAACTATTAGAGCTCAAAAAGTAATGTTGGTAACGTTGAAAAATAAATTAAATAAATTTCCCGCAGCACTCGTACAAATCAGAATTCTTTTTGCTGAAATGTTGATGTATTTGTTCTCCGCCTTATAATCTCATTATTTTAATAGTTTATGGGCCCTTTGATTAGCAACAGCTATTCGCGCTTCATTGGATTCACCCTGGAAAGAAATGCAAAAGCATATTATTATTAATTGAATTATTCATTGGGTATACAATTTGAAAACCATAAAGTGGACATATTTTTGGGAAATCAATTATTTGTTTATCACAAACATAACAAGAAAGGAAGCTAATTTCGGTAAGCCGAAATTTTTATACTCTTGCAGTTATTACAAAACGACTACATTTCGATTTATGTGCCTATATTACTAAAAACAAGAAACGAAAGCTAACTTGGAGCGGAGCCGAAGTTAATATACCCTTGCAGAATATTCTGTAAATTATATTTTCCAAAATTATTCATATGATGCATTCTTAATACTCATAAAAATCCCAACTTCCTAACTTTAAAAACACAAAAGTTATAGAATTTCCGATCGTTCAGTTATATGGCAGCTATAGGATATAGTCTACCGATCCTGATGAAATTCGGTATGTCGGATTAATTGTACAAAAATTAAACCCATAGAAAATTCCAACTTCCTAACTTTACAAACACCAAAGTTATGACATTTCCGATCAGTCAGATATATGGCGGCTATAGGGTCCTTATGAAACTTGGTAGGTCGGATCGATTGGTCAAAAAAAAAACTAATAGAAAATCCAAACTTCCTAACTTTAAAAACACCAAAGTTATGGCCATCCGATCGTTCAGTTATATGGCAGCTATAGGATATGTTCGGCCGATCCTTATGATTTGGTAGGTCGGATTGATTGGTCAAAGATAAAACCCACAGGAAATCCCAACTTCCTAACTTCAAAACCACTTAAGTTATGGCATTTCCGATCGTTCAGTTATATGGCAGGTATAGGATATAGTCGGCCGATCCCGGCCGTTCCGACCCATATACTGCGTGCAAAGAAAAGAAGGGTGTGTGCAAAGTTTCAATTCGATATCTTTAAAACTGAGAGACTAGTTTGCGTAGAAACAGACAGGCGGACAGACGGACATGCTTATATCAACTCAGGAGGTGATCCTGATCAAGAATATATATACTTTACAGGGTCGGAGATGTCTCCTTCACTGTGTTGCACACTTTTGACCAAAATTATAATACCCTGTGCAAGAGTATAAAAAGTGAAGCTATATCGATTTTATGCTGCATTTTGCCATCGTTTTTATAATAGCTAAAACCGTAATTTTGATATAGGAAATAATTACTATATATCAAAAGAATATTTTGAAATAGAAAAACAGCAAAAGAACATTTTTTTTCATTTTCATTTTTATTTATTTTAATTTTTTGATTTTCCTATGGGAGCCATATGATATAGATGTCCGATATTAATTTAATTAAAACCTTACTTCCATAGTATTTTAATATTAACAAATCCCAAAGAACACAACGTATTTTCAGCAGTCATCGAGCAATTCTTCTCCACGATTACGGAAATATACAGGCTTATAAACGAAACTAAGAAAACAAATAATTTGAATATCAGGCATGAGGAAGTACTGATCGAAGCGTTTATAACGTATAATTACGCTATTCATTCAGCTACCAAGTTAACACCGCAGGAACTATTCACTGGAAGAAAACATAATTTCTTAAATAACGTGTTTTTAACAATGAACACGATTATTTACAAAAGATCAATGCGTTTCAGGCAGACTTATACCCAAAAAAAAATCGTCTTTGTCTTTCAAAGTGAACGGTCGTGTTTTTTTCTGCGCTTCGAATTTTGCATTTTGTTTTCGTTTATTCCCATCGGTGGGTTTTATCGAAACAATTCTAATTCGCTTCCGGTTTATTTAAACATAAATTTAAACTCCGTTCGCTTCGCGAGTGCACTTTGTATTTAATAATAATTAAGTGTTTTAGTTTTTCGTAATTCTTATCTGTGTTTTCTTTACTTATATCCCCGCCGTTTCTCTTTTGTGCATGCACTTTAACTTATTTACGCTCCCGCTCTCTTGCTCTCTTTGCTTTTGAAAGTTCTAGGCGTGCAGTTTCTGCGCTCTTGCGGTACTTATAACTGCTCGCTTCTAAATTTCAATTTCGCCTTCTTGGAACAGTGATAAATATATAAAATGAATAATAAAAATTTAGTCTGCTTCTGCAAAAAATGCAGCCTCGTAATCAGGGCTGACCAGTCTAATATGACTTGCTGGCTGTGTGAAAATATGGTGCACACCAAGTGCGCCGGTTTTACTGGCCGGACAAGTGATGACCTTTCTAAGGGGCCCAATTTGCAGTTTTGTTGTGACGCTTGTGTCGAGGTTGCGAACGAGATGAAATCGTTCATGCGCCAAACTAAAGGCGGCCTGATGGGACTGATTAGCTGTTTCGGAGTGGCTAGAGATAGTTTTCGCCGAGCTGATGATCTCCTATCTGCGCTGGACTCGCAGTTTAATAGTCGTAAGCTATTAGAAGAGTCCCCTAAGCGCAAAAAGGCCGCTGGTGGTAAGGAGCAAAAGGGGAACACCCCGCAACCGAAATCAAAAGAACAACAGAGCATACCGGCGGATCAGCAGCTGATTTCAGCAAACCCTCAAATGTTGCTAAGATCAGCAGCTAAAAATATTCGGTATCCGAACAATTCGTTACAGAATGCATGCAACCAGGGACTTCTAAGAATTCCGATTTGTCCGGAGTGGTTTCACAATTAGTGGATCCACCTATCTCTCAGAATGTAGCCTCACCACCACAAGGGACTACTGAGTCCGGACAACCGGCTCAAGTTGGTTTTGCAGAAACAATGTCTGCTCCACCAAAATCCCTTACAGTGGTTCCACTAAAGAAACTAATTTTCGTTTCTCGGCTTTCCCCTGATCAAACATGTTCTGATGTATTGTCTTATATACAAGACAAAACTAAAGCCGATTGTAATAGTGTAAAGGTGGAAAAGTTTAAGTTTTCTTATGCTAGAGACATCTCATCTTTCAAGATAACTGTCCCTAACGAGCTTTTTGAAGCCATATGCTCGGGCAACTTTTGGCCGGATAATATGGTTGTAAAAGAGTTCGAGGCTAAGATAAAGAAGAAGGGGCCCGTGGGAGTAAAACTTCCTAGTCGAGGCCAAACCAGAGTACCAATTTCAAAAAAACTAACATCTAACCTCCTTCTTTCCTATCAGAATGCAAGAGGCTTGCGTAGCAAGCTCACTAAATTGTATTCTGATAGCCTTTCCTTTGCATCTCATATTATTGTGTTCACAGAAACCTGGTTAAAGCCGGAAATCTTTAGCTCCGAAGTTTTTCAGGTAAGTACACAATATATAGATATGACCGTCCCTCTAGACGGGGAGGTGGAGTCTTAATTGGAGTTGATTCAAACTTCCCGTCTGAGGAGTTATTTTTTGATGAATTCAATACCATTGAATTTATTTGTGTAAAGTTATCGCTTCCTGGTAACTTTATATACATAATATATAAGAAAATTTTTAATAACTATTAGAGCTCAAAAAGTAATGTTGGTAACGTTGAAAAATAAATTAAATAAATTTCCCGCAGCACTCGTACAAATCAGAATTCTTTTTGCTGAAATGTTGATGTATTTGTTCTCCGCCTTATAATCTCATTATTTTAATAGTTTATGGGCCCTTTGATTAGCAACAGCTATTCGCGCTTCATTGGATTCACCCTGGAAAGAAATGCAAAAGCATATTATTATTAATTGAATTATTCATTGGGTATACAATTTGAAAACCATAAAGTGGACATATTTTTGGGAAATCAATTATTTGTTTATCACAAACATAACAAGAAAGGAAGCTAATTTCGGTAAGCCGAAATTTTTATACTCTTGCAGTTATTACAAAACGACTACATTTCGATTTATGTGCCTATATTACTAAAAACAAGAAACGAAAGCTAACTTGGAGCGGAGCCGAAGTTAATATACCCTTGCAGAATATTCTGTAAATTATATTTTCCAAAATTATTCATATGATGCATTCTTAATACTCATAAAAAATCCCAACTTCCTAACTTTAAAAACACAAAAGTTATAGAATTTCCGATCGTTCAGTTATATGGCAGCTATAGGATATAGTCTACCGATCCTGATGAAATTCGGTATGTCGGATTAATTGGACAAAAATTAAACCCATAGAAAATTCCAACTTCCTAACTTTACAAACACCAAAGTTATGACATTTCCGATCAGTCAGATATATGGCGGCTATAGGGTCCTTATGAAACTTGGTAGGTCGGATCGATTGGTCAAAAAAAAAACTAATAGAAAATCCAAACTTCCTAACTTTAAAAAACACCAAAGTTATGGCCATCCGATCGTTCAGTTATATGGCAGCTATAGGATATGTTCGGCCGATCCTTATGATTTGGTAGGTCGGATTGATTGGTCAAAGATAAAACCCACAGGAAATCCCAACTTCCTAACTTCAAAACCACTTAAGTTATGGCATTTCCGATCGTTCAGTTATATGGCAGGTATAGGATATAGTCGGCCGATCCCGGCCGTTCCGACCCATATACTGCGTGCAAAGAAAAGAAGGGTGTGTGCAAAGTTTCAATTCGATATCTTTAAAACTGAGAGACTAGTTTGCGTAGAAACAGACAGGCGGACAGACGGACATGCTTATATCAACTCAGGAGGTGATCCTGATCAAGAATATATATACTTTACAGGGTCGGAGATGTCTCCTTCACTGTGTTGCACACTTTTGACCAAAATTATAATACCCTCTGCAAGAGTATAAAAAGTGAAGCTATATCGATTTTATGCTGCATTTTGCCATCGTTTTTATGGTAGCTAAAGCCGTAATTTTGTGCATGCACTTTAACTTATTTACGCTCCCGCTCTCTTGCTCTCTTTGCTTTTGAAAGTTCTAGGCGTGCAGTTTCTGCGCTCTTGCGGTACTTATAACTGCTCGCTTCTAAATTTCAATTTCGCCTTCTTGGAACAGTGATAAATATATAAAATGAATAATAAAAATTTAGTCTGCTTCTGCAAAAAATGCAGACTCTTAATCAGGGCTGACCAGTCAAATATGACTTGCTGGCTGTGTGAAAATATGGTGCACACCAAGTGCGCCGGTTTTACTGGCCGGACAAGTGATGACCTTTCAAAGGGGCCCAATTTGGAGTTTTGTTGTGACGCTTGTGTCGAGGTTGCGAACGAGATGAAATCGTTCATGCGCCAAACTAAAGGTGGCCTGATGGGACTGATTAGCTGTTTCGGAGTGGCTAGAGATAGTTTTCGCCGAGCTGATGATCTCCTATCTGCGCTGGACTCGCAGTTTAATAGTCGTAAGCTATTAGAAGAGTCCCCTAAGCGCAAAAAGGCCGCTGGTGGTAAGGAGCAAAAGGGGAACACCCCGCAACCGAAATCAAAAGAACAACAGAGCATTCCGGCGGATCAGCAGCTGATTTCAGCAAACCCTCAAATGTTGCTAAGATCAGCAGCTAAAAAATATTCGGTATCCGAACAATTCGTTACAGAATGCATGCAACCAGGGACTTCTAAGAATTCCGATTTGTCCGGAGTGGTTTCACAATTAGTGGATCCACCTATCTCTCAGAATGTAGCCTCACCACCACAAGGGACTACTGAGTCCGGACAACCGGCTCAAGTTGGTTTTGCAGAAACAATGTCTGCTCCACCAAAATCCCTTACAGTGGTTCCACTAAAGAAACTAATTTTCGTTTCTCGGCTTTCCCCTGATCAAACATCTTCTGATGTATTGTCTTATATACAAGACAAAACTAAAGCCGATTGTAATAGTGTAAAGGTGGAAAAGTTTAAGTTTTCTTATGCTAGAGACATTTCATCTTTCAAGATAACTGTCCCTAACGAGCTTTTTGAAGCCATATGCTCGGACGACTTTTGGCCGGATAATATGGTTGTAAAAGCGTTCGAGGCTAAGATAAAGAAGAAGGGTCCCGTGGGAGTAAAACTTCCGTGTCGAGGCCAAACCAGTGTACCAATTTCAAAAACTAACTTCTAACTTCCTTCTTTCCTATCAGAATGCAAGAGGTTTGCGTAGCAAACTCACTAAATTTTATTCTTATAGCCTTTCCTTTGCATCTCATATTATTGTGTTCACAGAAACCTGGTTAAAGCCGGAAATCTTTAGCTCCGAAGTTTTTCCAGATAAGTACACAATATATAGGTATGACCGTCCCCCTAGACGGGGAGGTGGATTCTTAATTGGAGTAGATTCAAACTTCCCGTCTGAGGAGTTATTTTTTGATGAATTCAATACCATTGAATTTATTTGTGTAAAGTTATCGCTTCCTGGTAACTTTATATACATAATATATAAGAAAATTTTTAATAACTATTAGAGCTCAAAAAGTAATGTTGGTAACGTTGAAAAATAAATTAAATAAATTTCCCGCAGCACTCGTACAAATCAGAATTCTTTTTGCTGAAATGTTGATGTATTTGTTCTCCGCCTTATAATCTCATTATTTTAATAGTTTATGGGCCCTTTGATTAGCAACAGCTATTCGCGCTTCATTGGATTCACCCTGGAAAGAAATGCAAAAGCATATTATTATTAATTGAATTATTCATTGGGTATACAATTTGAAAACCATAAAGTGGACATATTTTTGGGAAATCAATTATTTGTTTATCACAAACATAACAAGAAAGGAAGCTAATTTCGGTAAGCCGAAATTTTTATACTCTTGCAGTTATTACAAAACGACTACATTTCGATTTATGTGCCTATATTACTAAAAACAAGAAACGAAAGCTAACTTGGAGCGGAGCCGAAGTTAATATACCCTTGCAGAATATTCTGTAAATTATATTTTCCAAAATTATTCATATGATGCATTCTTAATACTCATAAAAATCCCAACTTCCTAACTTTAAAAACACAAAAAGTTATAGAATTTCCGATCGTTCAGTTATATGGCAGCTATAGGATATAGTCTACCGATCCTGATGAAATTCGGTATGTCGGATTAATTGGACAAAAATTAAACCCATAGAAAATTCCAACTTCCTAACTTTACAAACACTAAAGTTATGACATTTCCGATCAGTCAGATATATGGCGGCTATAGGGTCCTTATGAAACTTGGTAGGTCGGATCGATTGGTCAAAAAAAAACTAATAGAAAATCCAAACTTCCTAACTTTAAAAAACACCAAAGTTATGGCCATCCGATCGTTCAGTTATATGGCAGCTATAGGATATGTTCGGCCGATCCTTATGATTTGGTAGGTCGGATTGATTGGTCAAAGATAAAACCCACATGAAATCCCAACTTCCTAACTTCAAAACCACTTAAGTTATGGCATTTCCGATCGTTCAGTTATATGGCAGGTATAGGATATAGTCGGCCGATCCCGGCCGTTCCGACCCATATACTGCGTGCAAAGAAAAGAAGGGTGTGTGCAAAGTTTCAATTCGATATCTTTAAAACTGAGAGACTAGTTTGCGTAGAAACAGACAGGCGGACAGACGGACATGCTTATATCAACTCAGGAGGTGATCCTGATCAAGAATATATATACTTTACAGGGTCGGAGATGTCTCCTTCACTGTGTTGCACACTTTTGACCAAAATTATAATACCCTCTGCAAGAGTATAAAAAGTGAAGCTATATCGATTTTATGCTGCATTTTGCCATCGTTTTTATGGTAGCTAAAGCCGTAATTTTGTGCATGCACTTTAACTTATTTACGCTCCCGCTCTCTTGCTCTCTTTGCTTTTGAAAGTTCTAGGCGTGCAGTTTCTGCGCTCTTGCGGTACTTATAACTGCTCGCTTCTAAATTTCAATTTCGCCTTCTTGGAACAGTGATAAATATATAAAATGAATAATAAAAATTTAGTCTGCTTCTGCAAAAAATGCAGACTCTTAATCAGGGCTGACCAGTCAAATATGACTTGCTGGCTGTGTGAAAATATGGTGCACACCAAGTGCGCCGGTTTTACTGGCCGGACAAGTGATGACCTTTCAAAGGGGCCCAATTTGGAGTTTTGTTGTGACGCTTGTGTCGAGGTTGCGAACGAGATGAAATCGTTCATGCGCCAAACTAAAGGTGGCCTGATGGGACTGATTAGCTGTTTCGGAGTGGCTAGAGATAGTTTTCGCCGAGCTGATGATCTCCTATCTGCGCTGGACTCGCAGTTTAATAGTCGTAAGCTATTAGAAGAGTCCCCTAAGCGCAAAAAGGCCGCTGGTGGTAAGGAGCAAAAGGGGAACACCCCGCAACCGAAATCAAAAGAACAACAGAGCATTCCGGCGGATCAGCAGCTGATTTCAGCAAACCCTCAAATGTTGCTAAGATCAGCAGCTAAAAAATATTCGGTATCCGAACAATTCGTTACAGAATGCATGCAACCAGGGACTTCTAAGAATTCCGATTTGTCCGGAGTGGTTTCACAATTAGTGGATCCACCTATCTCTCAGAATGTAGCCTCACCACCACAAGGGACTACTGAGTCGGACAACCGGCTCAAGTTGGTTTTGCAGAAACAATGTCTGCTCCACCAAAATCCCTTACAGTGGTTCCACTAAAGAAACTAATTTTCGTTTCTCGGCTTTCCCCTGATCAAACATCTTCTGATGTATTGTCTTATATACAAGACAAAACTAAAGCCGATTGTAATAGTGTAAAGGTGGAAAAGTTTAAGTTTTCTTATGCTAGAGACATCTCATCTTTCAAGATAACTGTCCCAAACGAGCTTTTTGAAGCCATATGCTCGGGCAACTTTTGGCCGGATAATATGGTTGTAAAAGAGTTCGAGGCTAAGATAAAGAAGAAGGGGCCCGTGGGAGTAAAACTTCCTAGTCGAGGCCAAACCAGTGTACCAATTTCAAAAAACTAACTTCTAACCTCCTTCTTTCCTATCAGAATGCAAGAGGTTTGCGTAGCAAACTCACTAAATTGTATTCTGATAGCCTTTCCTTTGCATCTCATATTATTGTGTTCACAGAAACCTGGTTAAAGCCGGAAATCTTTAGCTCCGAAGTTTTTCAGGTAAGTACACAATATATAGATATGACCGTCCCTCTAGACGGGGAGGTGGAGTCTTAATTGGAGTTGATTCAAACTTCCCGTCTGAGGAGTTATTTTTTGATGAATTCAATACCATTGAATTTATTTGTGTAAAGTTATCGCTTCCTGGTAACTTTATATACTAATATATAAGAAAATTTGTAATAACTATTAGAGCTCAAAAAGTAATGTTGGTAACGTTGAAAAATCAATTAAATAAATTTCCCGCAGCACTCGTAAAAATCAGAATTCTTTTTGCTGAAATGTTGATGTATTTGTTCTCCGCCTTATAATCTCATTATTTTAATAGTTGATGGGCCCTTTGATTAGCAACAGCTATTCGCGCTTCATTGGATTCACCCTGGAAAGAAATGCAAGTGCAATAATAAAATAAAAAATTGAATTATTCATTGGGTATACAATTTGAAAACCATAAAGTGGACATATTTTTGGGATATCAATTATTTGTTTATCACAAACATAACAAGAAAGGAAGCTAATTTCGGTAAGCCGAAATTTTTATACTCTTGCAGTTATTACAAAACGACTACATTTCGATTTATGTGCCTATATTACTAAAAACAAGAAACGAAAGCTAACTTCGGGCGGAGCCGAAGTTAATATACCCTTGCAGAATATTCTGTAAATTATATTTTCCAAAATTATTCATATGATGCATTCTTAATACTCATAAAAATCCCAACTTCCTAACTTTAAAAACACAAAAGTTATAGAATTTCCGATCGTTCAGTTATATGGCAGCTATAGGATATAGTCTACCGATCCTGATGAAATTCGGTATGTCGGATTAATTGGACAAAAATTAAACCCATAGAAAATTCCAACTTCCTAACTTTACAAACACCAAAGTTATGACATTTCCGATCAGTCAGATATATGGCGGCTATAGGGTCCTTATGAAACTTGGTAGGTCGGATCGATTGGTCAAAAAAAAACTAATAGAAAATCCAAACTTCCTAACTTTAAAAACACCAAAGTTATGGCCATCCGATCGTTCAGTTATATGGCAGCTATAGGATATGTTTGGCCGATCCATGTGATGGTAGGTCGGATTGATTGGTCAAAGATAAAACCCACAGGAAATCCCAACTTCCTAACTTCAAAACCACTTAAGTTATGGCATTTCCGATCGTTCAGTTATATGGCAGGTATAGGATATAGTCGGCCGATCCCGGCCGTTCCGACCCATATACTGCGTGCAAAGAAAAGAAGGGTGTGTGCAAAGTTTCAATTCGATATCTTTAAAACTGAGAGACTAGTTTGCGTAGAAACAGACAGGCGGACAGACGGACATGCTTATATCAACTCAGGAGGTGATCCTGATCAAGAATATATATACTTTACAGGGTCGGAGATGTCTCCTTCACTGTGTTGCACACTTTTGACCAAAATTATAATACCTTCTGCAAGAGTATAAAAAGTGAAGCTATATCGATTTTATGCTGCATTTTGCCATCGTTTTTATGGTAGCTAAAACCGTAATTTTGATATAGGAAATAATTACCATATATCAAAAGAATATTTTGAAATAGAAAAACAGCAAAAGAACATTTCTTTTTCATTTTCATTTTTATTTATTTTAATTTTTTGATTTTCCTATGGGAGCCATATGATATAGATGTCCGATATTAATTTAATTAAAACCTTACTTCCATAGTATTTTAATATTAACAAATCCCAAAGAACACAACGTATTTTCAGCAGTCATCGAGCAATTCTACTCCACGATTACGGAAATATACAGGCTTATAAACGAAACTAAGAAAACAAATAATTTGAATATCAGGCATGAGGAAGTACTGATCGAAGCGTTTATAACGTATAATTACGCTATTCATTCAGCTACCAAGTTAACACCGCAGGAACTATTCACTGGAAGAAAACATAATTTCTTAAATAACGTGTTTTTAACAATGAACACGATTATTTACAAAAGATCAATGCGTTTCAGGCAGACTTATACCCAAAAAAAAATCGTCTTTGTCTTTCAAAGTGAACGGTCGTGTTTTTTTTCTGCGCTTCGAATTTTGCATTTTGTTTTCGTTTATTCCCATCGGTGGGTTTTATCGAAACAATTCTAATTAGCTTCCGGTTTATTTAAACATAAATTTAAACTCCGTTCGCTTCGCGAGTGCACTTTGTATTTAATAATAATTAAGTGTTTTAGTTTTTCTTAATTCTTATCTGTGTTTTCTTTTCTTATATCCCCGCCGTTTCTCTTTTGTGCATGCACTTTACTTATTTACGCTCCCGCTCTCTTGCTCTCTTTGCTTTTGAAAGTTCTAGGCGTGCAGTTTCTGCGCTCTTGCGGTACTTATAACTGCTCGCTTCTAAATTTCAATTTCGCCTTCTTGGAACAGTGATAAATATATAAAATGAATAATAACAAGAAAGGAAAGCTAACTTCGGGCGGAGCCGAAGTTGATATACCCTTGCAGAATACTCTGTAAATTATATTCTCCAAAATTATTCATATAATGCATTCTTAATACTCATAAGAAATCCCAACTTCCTAACTTTACAAACACCAAAGTTATGGCATTTCCGATCAATCAGTTATATGGCAGCTATAGGATATAGTCGGCCGATCCTTATGAAATTTGGTAGGTCGGATTGATTGGCCAAATATAAAACCCATAGAAAATCTCAACTTCCTAACTTTACAAACACGAAAGTTATGGCATTTTCGATCAATCAGTTATATGGCAGCTATAGGATATAGTCGGCCGATCCTTATGAAATTTGGTAGGTCGGATTGATTGGCCAAATATAAAACCCATAGAAAATCTCAACTTCCTAACTTTACAAACACGAAAGTTATGGCATTTCCGATCAATCAGTTATATGGCAGTTATAGGATATAGTCGGCCGATCCCGGCCGTTCCGACTTATATACTGCGTGCAAAGGAAAGAAGGGTGTGTGCAAAGTTTCAATTCGATAGCTTTAAAACTGAGAGACTAGTTTGCGTAGAAACAGACAGACGGACAGACGGACAGACGGACATGGCTATATCAACTCAGGAGGTGATCCTGATCAAGAATATATATACTTTATAGGGTCGGAGACGTCTCCTTCACTGCGTTGCACACTTTTGACCAAAATTATAATACCCTCTGCAAGGGTATAAAAATTTAGTCTGCTTCTGCAAAAAATGCAGACTCGTAATCAGGGCTGACCAGTCAAATATGACTTGCTGGCTGTGTGAAAATATGGTGCACACCAAGTGCGCCGGTTTTACTGGCCGGACAAGTGATGACCTTTCAAAGGGGCCCAATTTGCAGTTTTGTTGTGACGCTTGTGTCGAGGTTGCGAACGAGATGAAATCGTTCATGCGCCAAACTAAAGGTGGCCTGATGGGACTGATTAGCTGTTTCGGAGTGGCTAGAGATAGTTTTCGCCGAGCTGATGATCTCCTATCTGCGCTGGACTCGCAGTTTAATAGTCGTAAGCTATTAGAAGAGTCCCCTAAGCGCAAAAAGGCCGCTGGTGGTAAGGAGCAAAAGGGGAACACCCCGCAACCGAAATCAAAAGAACAACAGAGCATTCCGGCGGATCAGCAGCTGATTTCAGCAAACCCTCAAATGTTGCTAAGATCAGCAGCTAAAAAAATATTCGGTATCCGAACAATTCGTTACAGAATGCATGCAACCAGGGACTTCTAAGAATTCCGATTTGTCCGGAGTGGTTTCACAATTAGTGGATCCACCTATCTCTCAGAATGTAGCCTCACCACCACAAGGGACTACTGAGTCCGGACAACCGGCTCAAGTTGGTTTTGCAGAAACAATGTCTGCTCCACCAAAATCCCTTACAGTGGTTCCACTAAAGAAACTAATTTTCGTTTCTCGGCTTTCCCCTGATCAAACATCTTCTGATGTATTGTCTTATATACAAGACAAAACTAAAGCCGATTGTAATAGTGTAAAGGTGGAAAAGTTTAAGTTTTCTTATGCTAGAGACATCTCATCTTTCAAGATAACTGTCCCTAACGAGCTTTTTTGAAGCCATATGCTCGGGCAACTTTTGGCCGGATAATATGGTTGTAAAAGAGTTCGAGGCTAAGATAAAGAAGAAGGGGCCCGTGGGAGTAAAACTTCCTAGTCGAGGCCAAACCAGTGTACCAATTTCAAAAAACTAACTTCTAACCTCCTTCTTTCCTATCAGAATGCAAGAGGTTTGCGTAGCAAACTCACTAAATTGTATTCTGATAGCCTTTCCTTTGCATCTCATATTATTGTGTTCACAGAAACCTGGTTAAAGCCGGAAATTTTTAGCTCCGAAGTTTTTCAGGTAAGTACACAATATATAGATATGACCGTCCCTCTAGACGGGGAGGTGGAGTCTTAATTGGAGTTGATTCAAACTTCCCGTCTGAGGAGTTATTTTTTGATGAATTCAATACCATTGAATTTATTTGTGTAAAGTTATCGCTTCCTGGTAACTTTATATACATAATATATAAGAAAATTTGTAATAACTATTAGATCTCAAAAAGTAATGTTGGTATCGTTGAAAAATAAATTAAATAAATTTCCCGCAGCACTCGTACAAATCAGAATTCTTTTTGCTGAAATGTTGATGTATTTGTTCTCCGCCTTATAATCTCATTATTTTAATAGTTGATGGGCCCTTTGATTAGCAACAGCTATTCGCGCTTCATTGGATTCACCCTGGAAAGAAATGCAAATGCAATAATAAAATAAAAAATTGAATTATTCATTGGGTATACAATTTGAAAACCATAAAGTGGACATATTTTTGGGAAATCAATTATTTGTTTATCACAAACATAACAAGAAAGGAAGCTAATTTCGGTAAGCCGAAATTTTTATACTCTTGCAGTTATTACAAAACGACTACATTTCGATTTATGTGCCTATATTACTAAAAACAAGAAACGAAAGCTAACTTCGGGCGGAGCCGAAGTTAATATACCCTTGCAGAATATTCTGTAAATTATATTTTCCAAAATTATTCATATGATGCATTCTTAATACTCATAAAAAATCCCAACTTCCTAACTTTAAAAACACAAAAGTTATAGAATTTCCGATCGTTCAGTTATATGGCAGCTATAGGATATAGTCTACCGATCCTGATGAAATTCGGTATGTCGGATTAATTGGACAAAAATTAAACCCATAGAAAATTCCAACTTCCTAACTTTACAAACACCAAAGTTATGACATTTCCGATCAGTCAGATATATGGCGGCTATAGGGTCCTTATGAAACTTGGTAGGTCGGATCGATTGGTCAAAAAAAAACTAATAGAAAATCCAAACTTCCTAACTTTAAAAACACCAAAGTTATGGCCATCCGATCGTTCAGTTATATGGCAGCTATAGGATATGTTCGGCCGATCCTTATGATTTGGTCGGATTGATTGGTCAAAGATAAAACCCACAGGAAATCCCAACTTCCTAACTTCAAAACCATTTAAGTTATGGCATTTCCGATCGTTCAGTTATATGGCAGGTATAGGATATAGTCGGCCGATCCCGGCCGTTCCGACCCATATGCTGCGTGCAAAGAAAAGAAGGGTGTGTGCAAAGTTTCAATTCGATATCTTTAAAACTGAGAGACTAGTTTGCGTAGAAACAGACAGGCGGACAGACGGACATGCTTATATCAACTCAGGAGGTGATCCTGATCAAGAATATATATACTTTACAGGGTCGGAGATGTCTCCTTCACTGTGTTGCACACTTTTGACCAAAATTATAATACCCTCTGCAAGAGTATAAAAAGTGAAGCTATATCGATTTTATGCTGCATTTTGCCATCGTTTTTATGGTAGCTAAAACCGTAATTTTGATATAGGAAATAATTACCATATATCAAAAGAATATTTTGAAATAGAAAAACAGCAAAAGAACATTTTTTTTCATTTTCATATTTATTTATTTTAATTTTTTGATTTTCCTATGGGAGCCATATGATATAGATGTCCGATATTAATTTAATTAAAGCCTTACTTCCATAGTATTTTAATATTAAAAAATTTTTTTTTTTTTTTTTTTTTTTTCGCGCGGAGTCCCACGGCCCACTTACCCGCCCAACCGACCGAGGGGCGCAGCCGTGTATCGTACGGCACGATTCGCGATATGATAGACGCGAGATAGGAAAATAAAGGTAAAGGTCCGGGGAAAAAAGTAATAGTTAGATCAATCTTGTGCCAATGAAGCAAGTATTAATCGTTTTAGGAGCGGCAGAGAGTCAAGATTTGATATTACAGGAAAAAGTCTATTATAGTCAGAACATAATACTCTGAAAGGCTCATGCAAGGCATAGTTAGATCTACAATGATTTAAAATTAGGGGAATATAATTTCTAGTTAATCTACTTGGCACAGAAAAGTTTAGCCGACTTAACAAGTCGGGGCAGTCAATATCACCATGTATAAGGTTATAAATGAAGATAGTACCAAGCATCGTTCTACGGTTGGCTAGGGATGGTAAATTAATCAAAAGAAGTCTACTAGAATAAGAAGGTAAGATAAGATTTGCATCCCAGTTTAGGCGCCGTAAAGCAAAAAGAAGGAAGTTTTTTTGTACAGATTCAATACGACCAATATGTATTCCGTATTGTGGACTCCAGACGGGAGACCCATACTCCAGAATCGGACGGACTAGCGAAATAAATAAAGTTTTAGTCAAATAAGGATCATCGAATTCTTTTGACCACCTTTTAATAAATCCAAGCACTCCTCTGGCTTTATTAACCATGGACGAAATGTGATTAGAAAATTTTAGTTTAGGGTCCAAGAGAACGCCAAGATCGTTTACAAGAGTTATTCTATCCAAAGAGCTGCCACTTAACGTGTAAGTCGCGTATATCGGATTGGCCCGATAAAAAGTCATCAGCTTGCACTTGGAGCCGTTTAAATTTAGTAAATTATCTCGGCACCAGTTTTGAAAATTATCTAGATCGGATTGCAAGTCTAAATGGCAGGAAATGTCCTTATACTGCAGGCACAACTTAACATCATCTGCGTACATAAGTACGCGAGAATGACTTATAATTGAGGGAAGATCGTTAATAAATAATGTAAAAAGTAACGGACCCAGATGGCTCCCTTGTGGGACACCGGAGGTAACACGGAAAATTTCAGAAATTGAATTTTTAAAAAGGACCCTTTGTGACCTGCCATTTAGATAACTTGAAATCCATTTAAGCAGATCAACTGGAAAACCTAAAAGGTCAAGTTTATGAATAAGAAGTAAGTGATTTACAGAGTCAAATGCTTTACTAAAGTCAGTGTAAATGACATCTGTTTGAAAACTACTATTGAAGCCTTTTATCACAAATGTAGTGAGCTCTAGAAGGTTTGTAATTGTGGATCTACGTTTAATAAATCCGTGTTGACACGGAGAAATAATTGATCTGCAAAAGTGTTGCAAATGAGGAGTAATAATTTTTTCAAAAAGCTTAGGAATAGCTGACAACTTAGAAATACCTCTGTAGTTACTGGCTTCTAACTTGTTACCTTTTTTGAAAAGAGGAATAACAAATGATTCCTTCCAAATATTTGGGAATTGGGACGTTTCTAGAGATAAGGTAAACAACTTGTGAAGAGGTTTGCACAGGGCCTTAGCGCAATACCTAAGCACGCACCCAGGAATACCATCGGGCCCTGGCGAATAAACAGGCTTAATACGAAGAAGATCCAAAGAAGAGAGCTTTCTGTTAAATTGGCACAGAATATGAGGTTTGACTTAGGCATGGTGTAAGAATAAGGCTGAGATGAATAATCTAAAGTAGAGTAAGTCGTTTGAAAAAATTGGGCAAATATATCGGCTATTGCCTGATCTGTGGTTCCCGTCATGTTTTCGAACGACAGCGAGGAAGGAAAAGAATTAGATTTGCGCTTGGTGTTAACAAAATTATAGAACTGTTTCGGGTCCTGAGAGAACTGGACCTTACAACGGTTTAAGTAACTATTATAACACTGAGCATTAAGCACGGTAAATCTTGACCGAGCACTTAGATATCTAGTAAAAACAGATTGAGAACCGGTATTTTTATATTTCCTAAAAAGTCTGGACTTTACATTTCTTAAGTGTGTCAACTCTTTGCTAAACCAAGGTGATTTATTGGAAGTTGACGGATAGTATCACGGAACACAGGAATTAAAAAATGAGTTTATTGCAGTATAAAAAACATTAACTGCATCGGACATATTATTGCATAAGTAAAGATCAGACCAATTAAAGCCAGAAATAAAATTATTAAGCCTCAGAAAGTCTGCCTTGCGAAAACAATGTATTCGTTTGGATTTTTCTGATTTTTCTTCTATAACTCTACCCGTATCAAATGAAAGTTCGATTGTTGGGTGATATGGATCTTCAGGTTGCGTGAGTGGTGCTACTCTGGACAGAAACACACCTTCAGGATTCGATACAAAACACAAATCAAGTAGGCGACCTAATGAATTTCGAACATGGTTTACTTGAGATAGAGATATGTCAAGCAGGCCATCAATAAAATCATGTTGTGCTATAGGTAGTAAGACATTCGATCCATCCTCAGTGGACCAAGTAACTCCAGGTATATTAAAATCACCTAGAACTATCAACGGAAAGCTTATTTGCAACGGACTTAAAACCAAATAGGTGATTTAAATAATCAGGAAGTTCAGACAACGGCGGAATATAAGAGCAAGTTATGTATATAAAGTTACCAGGAAGCGATAACTTTACACAAATAAATTCAATGGTATTGAATTCATCAAAAAATAACTCCTCAGACGGGAAGTTTGAATCAACTCCAATTAAGACTCCACCTCCCCGTCTAGAGGGACGGTCATACCTATATATTGTGTACTTACCTGGAAAAACTTCGGAGCTAAAGATCTCCGGCTTTAACCAGGTTTCTGTGAACACAATAATATGAGATGCAAAGGAAAGGCTATCAGAATACAATTTAGTTAGTTTGCTACGCAAACCTCTTGCATTCTGATAGGAAAGAAGGAGGTTAGAAGTTAGTTTTTTGAAATTGGTACACTGGTTTGGCCTCGACTAGGAAGTTTTACTCCTACGGGCCCCTTCTTCTTTATCTTAGCCTCGAACTCTTTTACAACCATATTATCCGGCCAAAAGTCGCCCGAGCATATGGCTTCAAAAAGCTCGTTAGGGACAGTTATCTTGAAAGATGAAATGTCTCTAGCATAAGAAAACTTAAACTTTTCCACCTTTACACTATTACAATCGGCTTTAGTTTTGTCTTGTATATAAGACAATACATCAGAAGATGTTTGATCAGGGGAAAGCCGAGAAACGAAAATTTGTTTCTTTAGTGGAACCACTAAAAGGGATTTTGGTGGAGCAGACATTGTTTCTGCAAAACCAACTTGAGCCGGTGGTCCGGACTCAGTAGTCCCTTGTGGTGGTGATACTACATTCTGAGAGATAGGTGGATCCACTAATTGTGAAACCACTACGGACAAATCGGAATTCTTAGAAGTCCCTGGTTGCATGCATTCTGTAACGGATTGTTCGGATACCGAATCTTTTTAGCTGCTGATCTTAGCAACATTTGAGGGTTTGCTGAAATCAGCTGCTGATCCGCCGGAATGCTCTGTTGTTCTTTTGATTTCGGTTGTGGGGTGTTCCCTTTTGCTCCTTACCACCAGCGGCCTTTTTGCGCTTAGGGGACTCTTCTAATAGCTTACGACTATTAAACTGCGAGTCCAGCGCAGATAGGAGATCATCAGCTCGGCGAAAACTATCTCTAGCCACTCCGAAACAGCTAATCAGTCCCATCAGGCCGCCTTTAGTTTGGCGCATGAACGATTTCATCTCGTTCGCAACCTCGACACAAGCGTCACAACAAAACTGCAAATTGGGCCCCTTTGAAAGGTCATCACTTGTCCGGCCAGTAAAACCGGCGCACTTGGTGTGCACCATATTTTCACACAGCCAGCAAGTCATATTCGACTGGTCAGCCCTGATTACGAGGCTGCATTTTTTGCAGAAGCAGACTAAATTTTTATTATTCATTTTATTTATTTACCACTGTACCAAGAAAGCGAAATTGAAATTTGTAAGCGAGCAGTTATAAGTACCGCAAGAGCGCAGAAACTGCACGCTTAGAACTTTCAAAAGCAAAGAGAGCAAGAGAGCGGGAGCGTAAAAAAGTTAAAGTGCATGCACAAAAGAGAAACAGCGTGGATATAAATAGGATAGAAAACACAGATAAGAATTACGAAAAACTAAAACAATTTATTAGTATCAATACAAAGTGCACTCGCGAAGCGAACGGAGTTTAAATTTATGTTTAAATAACCGAAAGAAAATTTAATGTTGTTTTTATAAAACCCACCGATGGGAATAAACGAAAACAAAATACAAAATTCGAAGCGCAAAAAAAAACACGACCGTTCACTTTGAAAGTCAAAGACGATAAATCCCAAAGAACAAAACGTATTTTCAGCAGTCATCGAGCAATTCTACTCCACGATTACGGAAATATACAGGCTTATAAACGAAACTAAGAAAACAAATAATTTGAATATCAGGCATGAGGAAGTACTGATCGAAGCGTTTATAACGTATAATTACGCTATTCATTCAGCTACCAAGTTAACACCGCAGGAACTATTCACTGGAAGAACACATAATTTCTTAAATAACGTGTTTTTAACATTATTTACAAAAGATCAATGCGTTTCAGGCAGACTTATACCCAAAAAAAAAATCGTCTTTGTCTTTTAAAGTGAACGGTCGTGTTTTTTTTCTGCGCTTCGAATTTTGCATTTTGTTTTCGTTTATTCCCATCGGTGGGTTTTATCGAAACAATTCTAATTCGCTTCCGGTTTATTTAAACATAAATTTAAACTCCGTTCGCTTCGCGAGTGCACTTTGTATTTAATAATAATTAAGTGTTTTAGTTTTTCGTAATTCTTATCTGTGTTTTCTTTTCTTATATCCCCGCCGTTTCTCTTTTGTGCATGCACTTTAACTTATTTACGCTCCCGCTCTCTTGCTCTCTTTGCTTTTGAAAGTTCTAGGCGTGCAGTTTCTGCGCTCTTGCGGTACTTATAACTGCTCGCTTTTAAATTTCAATTTCGCCTTCTTGGAACAGTGATAAATATATAAAATGAATAATAAAAATTTAGGCTTCTTCTGCAAAAAATGCAGCCTCGTAATCAGGGCTGACCAGTCTAATATGACTTGCTGGCTGTGTGAAAATATGGTGCACACCAAGTGCGCCGGTTTTACTGGCCGGACAAGTGATGACCTTTCAAAGGAGCCCAATTTGCAGTTTTGTTGTGACGCTTGTGTCGAGGTTGCGAACGAGATGAAATCGTTCATGCGCCAAACTAAAGGCGGCCTGATGGGACTGATTAGCTGTTTCGGAGTGGCTAGAGATAGTTTTCGCCGAGCTGATGATCTCCTATCTGCGCTGGACTCGCAGTTTAATAGTCGTAAGCTATTAGAAGAGTCCCCTAAGCGCAAAAAGGCCGCTGGTGGTAAGGAGCAAAAGGGGAACACCCCGCAACCGAAATCAAAAGAACAACAGAGCATTCCGGCGGATCAGCAGCTGATTTCAGCAAACCCTCAAATGTTGCTAAGATCAGCAGCTAAAAAATATTCGGTATCCGAACAATTCGTTACAGAATGCATGCAACCAGGGACTTCTAAGAATTCCGATTTGTCCGGAGTGGTTTCACAATTAGAGGATCCACCTATCTCTCAGAATGTAGCCTCACCACCACAAGGGACTACTGAGTCCGGACAACCGGCTCAAGTTGGTTTTGCAGAAACAATGCCTGCTCCACCAAAATCCCTTACAGTGGTTCCACTAAAGAAACTAATTTTCGTTTCTCGGCTTTCCCCTGATCAAACATCTTCTGATGTATTGTCTTATATACAAGACAAAACTAAAGCCGATTGTAATAGTGTAAAGGTGGAAAAGTTTAAGTTTTCTTATGCTAGAGACATCTCATCTTTCAAGATAACTGTCCCTAACGAGCTTTTTGAAGTCATATGCTCGGGCAACTTTTGGCCGGATAATATGGTTGTAAAAGAGTTCGAGGCTAAGATAAAGAAGAAGGGGCCCGTGGGAGTAAAACTTCCTAGTCGAGGCCAAACCAGTGTACCAATTTCAAAAAACTAACTTCTAACCTCCTTCTTTCCTATCAGAATGCAAGAGGTTTGCGTAGCAAACTCACTAAATTGTATTCTGATAGCCTTTTTTTTGCATCTCATATTATTGTGTTCACAGAAACCTGGTTAAAGCCGGAAATCTTTAGCTCCGAAGTTTTTCAGGTAAGTACACAATATATAGATATGACCGTCCCTCTAGACGGGGAGGTGGAGTCTTAATTGGAGTTGATTCAAACTTCCCGTCTGAGGAGTTATTTTTTGATGAATTCAATACCATTGAATTTATTTGTGTAAAGTTATCGCTTCCTGGTAACTTTATATACATAACTTGCTCATATATTCCGCCGTTGTCTGAACTTCCTGATTATTTAAATCACCTATCCGTTATTAAGTCCGTTGCAAATAAGCTTTCCGATAGGGATCAGTTGATAGTTCTAGGTGATTTTAATATACCTGGAGTTACTTGGTCCACTGAGGATGGATCGAATGTCTTACTACCTATAGCACAGCATGATTTTATTGATGGTCTGCTTGACATATCTCCATCTCAAGTTAACCATGTTCGAAATTCATTAGGTCGCCTACTTGATTTGTGTTTTGTATCAAATCCTGAAGGTGTGTTTCTGTCCAGAGTAGCACCACTCACGCAACCTGAAGATCCATATCACCCTACAATCGAACTTTTATTTGATACGGGTAGAGTTATAGAAGAAAAATCCAAACGAATGCATTGTTTTCGCAAGGCAGACTTTCTGAGGCTAAATAATTTTATTTCTGGCTTTAATTGGTCTGATCTTTACTTATGCATTAATATGTCCGATGCAGTTAATGTTTTTTACACTGCAATAAACTCATTTTTTAATTCCTGGGTTCCGTGGTACTATCCGTCAACTTCCAATAAATCACCTTGGTTTAGCAAAGAGTTGACACACTTAAGAAATGTAAAGTCCAGACTTTTTAGGAAATATAAAAATACCGGTTCTCAATCTGTTTTTACTAGATATTTAAGTGCTCGGTCAAGATTTACCGTGCTTAATGCTCAGTGTTATAATAGTTACTTAAACCGTTGTAAGGTCCAGTTCTCTCAGGACCCGAAACAGTTCTATAATTTCGTTAACACCAAGCGTAAATCTAGTTCTTTTCCTTCCTCGCTGTCGTTCGAAAACATGACGGCAACCACAGATCAGGCAATAGCCGATTTATTTGCCCAATTTTTTCAAACAACTTACTCTACTTTAGATTATTCATCACAGCCTTATTCTTACACCATGTCCAAGTCAAACCTCATATTCTGTCCCACTTTAACAGAAAGCTCTCTTCTTTTGGATCTTCTTCGTATTAAGCCTGTTTATTCGCCAGGGCCCGATGGTATTCCTGGGTGCGTGCTTAGGTATTGCGCTAAGGCCCTGTGAAAACCTCTTCACAAGTTGTTTACCATATCTCTAGAAACCTCCCAATTCCCAAATATTTGGAAGGAATCATTATTTATAAAAAAGGTAACAAGTTAGAAGCCAGTAACTACAGAGGTATTTCTAAGTTGTCAGCTATACCTAAGCTTTTTGAAAAAATTATTACTCCTCATTTGCAGCACCTTTGCAGATCAATCATTTCTCTGTGTCAACACGGATTTATTAAGCGTAGATCCACAATCACAAACCTTCTAGAGCTCACTACATTTGTGATAAAAGGCTTGAATAGTAGTTTTCAAACAGACGTCATTTACACTGACTTTAGTAAAGCATTTGACTCTGTAAATCACTTACTTCTTATTCAAAAACTTGACCTTTTAGATTTTCCAGTTGATCTGCTTAAATGGATTTCAAGTTATCTGAATGGCAGGTCACAAAGGGCCCTTTTTAAAAATTCAATTTCTGAAATTCTCCGTGTTACCTCCGGTGTCCCACAAGGGAGCCATCTGGGTCCGTTACTTTTTACATTATTTATTAACGATCTTCCATCAATTATAAGTAATTCTCGCGTACTTATGTACGCAGATGATGTTAAGTTGTGCCTGCAGTATAAGGACATTTTCTGCCATTTAGACTTGCAATCCGATCTAGATAATTTTCAAAACTGGTGCCGAGATAATTTACTAAATTTAAACGGTTCCAAGTGCAAGCTGATGACTTTTTATCGGGCCAATCCGATATACGCGACTTACACGTTAAGTGGCAGCTCTTTGGATAGAATAACTCTTGTAAACGATCTTGGCGTTCTCTTGGACCCTAAACTAAAATTTTCTAATTACATTTCGTCCATGGTTAATAAAGCTAGAGGAGTGCTTGGATTTATTAAAAGGTGGTCAAAAGAATTCGATGATCCTTATTTGACTAAAACTTTATTTATTTCGCTAGTCCGTCCGATTCTGGAGTATGGGTCTCCCGTCTGGAGTCCACAATACGGAATACATATTGGTCGTATTGAATCTGTACAAAAAATTTCCTTCTTTTTGCTTTACGGCGCCTAAACTGGGATGCAAACCTTATCTTACCTTCTTATTCTAGTAGACTTCTTTTGATTAATTTACCATCCCTAGCCAACCGTAGAACGATGCTTGGTACTATCTTTATTTATAACCTTATACATGGTGATATTGACTGCCCCGACTTGTTAAGTCGGCTAAACTTTTCTGTGCCAATTTTAAATCATTGTAGATCTAACTATGCCTTGCATGAGCCTTTCAGAGTATTATGTTCTGACTATAATAGACTTTTTCCTGTAATATCAAATCTTGACTCTCTGCCGCTCCTAAAACGATTGATACTTGCTTCATTGGCACAAGATTGATCTAACTATTACTTTTTTCCCCGGACCTTTACCTTTATTTTCCTATCTCGCGTCTATCTTATCGCGAATCGTGCCGTACGATACACGGCTGCGCCCCTCGGTCGGTTGGGCGGGTAAGTGAGCCGTAGGACTCCGCGCAAAAAAAAAAAAAAAAAAAAATCAAAGAAAGGGTAGAGCAACAGAAAACCAAGAGAATAGAAACAGCAAATACAAGTTGAAAAGAACCATGTCCGGTACAGGCAGATGATACGATATTTAGGAAGGCAAACAGGGGGGATAAGCTTACACCTCGAATCTCAAAACACAAGGTGTTGGAAGACAATGACCTGACATTAGTGTCACCCAGACCACAGAAGATTCACAAAGAGAAAATCAGAAGATTAACCAAACCAAACGGATAAATAATTACAGGTGGCCAAGGTCCATGGCTGTTGAAAGGAGCTTTGAGATCCGGCCGTTGAAACGAGATGAGCCATTGGCACAGATAAACTTAGGCCCGGCGAAGATAATACAGACGCACAATACATTCGTACACATAGTAAGGCTACAGGAATATCAAGAAACAGTAGAGGGCATAGAGCAAACGCTCAGAGACATAGTTGAAGATACAGAAACGAAGGATCTGGTGAGAGCATTTCAGAACAAATTACAAATGATGAAGACCAGACTGGAAGTTATTGATAAACGGATTAGGTTCAGTCGTCAAATCGATAAAAGGGAATCTAGATGAATAAGATGCAGAAAGGCTAGAAGCAGAGATAAGGAGAATGCAGGAAGAAGAAAAAGGATTGAGAGAAGCCATAAGCTCTTAGGAAAAAACAGGTAGCAAGATCAATATAATGTTCAACAATCTAACAAAATACATCAATGAAGAACAAACCAGAGTAACCATGTTCATAAACAATTATAAGAACGGAATAAGCAAGACGTTCATAGAGGAGGACAAAAGGATTTATAGGTTAGAGTACATAGACAGGAATTCCGTAACGATAGATATGTTAGGATTAAATCTAAATGATATTGCAGAAAGCTTGTTGCTAGCAAAGAATTAGAAGGACCAGGTATACAAATAATATCCGAAGAACATATGTACGAATTTCTCGAATTAAAGGCAATAATGAAGAGGACAAACGTAATATATTTCATAAAATTACCGGTTTTTAAAAAGAGAACGTATTCTTTGCAAAAAATTATAGCGTTACCCATGAATTGAACATAATTTTTAATAACACCGGAATATGTAGTAAGCAACAAGTAAGAAACATATTATCGTTAACATCGTAAGCTATTAGAAGAGTCCCCTAAGCATAAGAAAACTTAAACTTTTTCTCCCTTACACTATTACTATCGGCTTTAATTTTGTCTTGTATATAAGACAATACATCAGAAGATGCTGATCAGGGAAAAGCTGAAAAACCAAAATTTGTTTCTTTAGTGGCAGCACTGAAAGGTATTTTGGTGGATCAGACATTGTTTCCGCAAAACCAACTTGAGCCGGTTGTACGGACTCAGTAGTCCCTTGTGGTGGTGTAGATACATTTTTATACCCGTTACTCGTAGAGTAAAAGTTTGTTTCAAAAAGGTGCCACGCCCCCTTTAACGCCCACAATCGCTTAAATACGATTTTAAAAATTTAAATATTTCGGAAAAGTAAAAATGCAGTTTTATTGTGTTTATCAATACCTATCGAAATGTAGAAGAAATTTTTCAAATCGGACCATTCGTTAAAAAGTTATGCGTGATCAAAGTTTCTATCTCCATCTCCCTCGCACTCCCTTTACCTGAGTAGCGGGTATCTGATAGTCGTTAGACTATAGCGTTCTCTCTTGTTAAAGATAGGTGGATCCACTAAATGTGAAACCACTGCGGACAAATCGGCATTCTTAAAATGATTGTTCAGATACCGAATCTTTTTTATACCCTTGCAGAGGGTAATAAAATTCAGTCAAAAGTTTGCAGCGCAGCAGGAAACATTTTCGACCCTATACTTTTATATTGCTAAAGAATTAAAAACAATCAACATCACAATGTGGTGCGCTTACCGTGTGCTTAATCCTGTTCCTGGTTATCTAGTTCCGATTATAGCCTTTCTAATTTTTCTTCCGCTTTAATTTTCAGCAGTCATTAAACCGTCGTCGCATGCAGACGTGTATTTATTGTGCTCCGGGAAAAAGTATTTAATAAAATCAGAAAAGAGCAGTGACCGTTTTAATAAATCTACTATAACGCGAAAAGACGCTTTCTGCGATGAAATCGCGAATGTTTAAATTGATTGGTCATTTAATTAATATAAGACTTAACACTTAATACTCTAATTAACTTTACTACGAATACAATGAGTCTGAACAACGTTCGCATACAACGTCAACGTGAGCAAGACGAGAGACGGCTCTCAGTACAAAGAAATAACGCGAAATAATGCAATCAAATCTGATCAAGCGAGGGCAATTACCCCCAAATTGACCGAATTCTTAAACGTAGCGTGCGAGAGAGCTCGTTCTCGACGTCTCTGCTGCCAAAGAGTGCTGAATGTGCTCCAATGCAGGTATGCAATAACCTAAGCTCAGCAGCAGTAACTAGCAGCAATTTCTTTAACAACGTCAACAACAACTGCAACTGTATCGAGTGCGCGTTCAATGACATCATCAGCTAGCAGCGCAAATATTAATACGTCTGCCGCTGCGCTGCCCAAAAAACAGAACAAAAACAATGAATGTGCTGAGCCGGCTGTGCAGACTGGTATGGATCGCTACATCCAAATCAAAAGGAAACTGAGCCCTCTAAATTCTCAACGCAAAATAACCCGTAACAATGCTAGCCTAGCTGGAATAGAAACGCCCATGAACTCAAACCGATTTAAAATCTTGGAAGACGCCTATGACGTTGAGGCGGCCGAATCTACTGAAATCGAGAAAAGGAAGCCAAAGTCTCCGCCTATTTATATTCGAGAAAAAAGTTCCAATGTTCTTGTCAACAAAATTATCGAGCTTATTGGAAAGGATAACTTCCACATAATACCTCTAGTAAAGGGCAACATCCAAGAGACAAAGGTTGAAATGAAGTCTGAAGATAATTACAAAGAGAATAAAAAGAACTTTTATACGTATCAGCTAAAAAGTATCAAGGGCCTGCAAGTCGTACTTAAGGGCATAGAGTCCGACGTAACGCCTGCAGAGATAACAAAGGCGCTACAAGAGAAGGGATTTAGCGCTAAGACAGTCTTCAACATCCCTAACAGGGATAGAGAGAGGTTGAGCTCGAACCAGAAAATAAGCCCCTAAAGAAATACGAAGTGCGATTGTTCCTGCTGCACCGCAGAATTACAGTTGAAGAACCGCACAAACGCCCGGTACAATGTGCGAACTGCCAAGAATATGGCCATACAAGGTCATACTGTAAACTGCGCCCGCTGTGTGTAGTTTGTGGAAATCTTCATGACTCCACAAACTGCCCAGCGAGCAAAGATGACTCCAACTCGAAAAAGTGCGGCAACTGCGGTGGCAATCACACTGCTAACTACAGAGGCTTTCCTGTTTATAAGGAGCTGAAAAGTCGCATCCACCAGAGAGGAACTACCACCCGCACCCAAAATAAACAGATGACAGCTTCCAGATCAAGCCCGTAATAGAAGAATCGAGAAGAATCTCGACTGATAAAAATGTGACTTACGCAAGCGCTTTAAAATCAGGACTGGCTAACCCTGCCTCAAAAAGTTCATTTCTGCAATCAGCATACCAAGAACCGAACACGGCTTAGCAGCAACAATTCCCGGAGCAGTCAAAAAGCAACTTTGAAGATATGATATACAGCCTGCAAGAAAGCCATACGGAGTTTATGTCGTTTATGCGCACAACTATGCAAAATTTAATGCGAAACCAAAATCTATTGATTCAAATGCTGGTTTCACAACAATCCAAATAATGACTTCCCTAAGGATATCTACGTGGAACGCTAACGGCGTTTCACAGCATAAACGTGAGTTAGCTCAATTCCTACTCGACAATCATATTGACTTAATGCTGCTTTCAGAAACACACCTTACAAACAAATACAATTTTCAACTACGAGGTTATTCACTCTACGGAACAAATCATCCAGATGGTAAAGCACATGGTGGGAGTGGAATTCTAATCAGAAGCCGTATTAAGTACCACTATCATAACAAATTTGCTAAAAATTACCTACAGGCCACATTTATAAATATACAAATAAATACACTAGCCGCCGTATTCTGCCCCCCTCGCTTCACTATAGCTGAAAATGAGTTTATGCAGTTTTTAAACTCACTAGGAGATCACTTCATAGCAGCAGGGGACTACAATGCCAAGCACACACACTGGGGATCACGTCTCGTGACTCCAAAAGGAGAACAGCTCTATAATGCAGTTATAAAAGCCAAGAACAAGCTGGACTATGTTTTTCCTGGCCGACCAACATACTGGCCGGCAGACCCAAAGAAACTACCCGATTTAATAGACTTTTGCAATTACCAAAAACATTCCTAAAAATCTGATAAGCGCGGAATGCCTCTCGGATCTTTCATCTGATCACTCGCCTGTCCTGTTTATTCTACTGCGACATCCAGGCGCATTGGAGCAATCGTTTTAATTGTGCATGTTGTGTTACATGTTGTGCAATTTAGGTGTTACGAATAATTGTGGTCCTAATTTGTTTTTCCGATCAAAAAAAGGTATTACCTGATATTGTACAGTTACAAAGCCACTCAATAAATTGCACTCATACCTGTGCTACCGGTTGCTCAATTTAGGTCCTTTGCACAATTCTTGCCCCTTGCACATGTTCATTGAACCACTTGACGGGTTGCCCAATTTTACCTGTTTACCAGTGTTCGCGCACTTTGCGGTGTGAAATTTGTTAAATAGTGTAAGGCGGGTGCGGGAGCACAATAAAGATTTAATCGCCCCGTCTCTCGCCCCTTCGTTAAATTAGGTTTAAGCGTCTATATATTGAAATCAAATGTTAGTTCTTATATGAACATCGTTCTGAGCATACTCCTTTTCGTCGCCATCGCCAATAAATCAATTTTCCCTGCGTTCACAAGTTTCGCGTTTTATTAATACAAAACCGTATTAGTTTTTCATGGTGACCCCGACGTGATCTGCAGTGGGAATCGAGTGTTATTTTTGGTGAAAATGCCAAAATCAGAAAGTAACAGCCAGGAAATCGAAGAGTTGAAAAACCAACGAGATGGATATATGAGGAGTATAGAGCGAACGCAAAGATATTTAAATGAGGGTCGATTCTCTTTAAATACGGTTGAGTTAGAATGTCGATTAGGAATTCTAAATACGCACATCGAAAATGCTTTGCTTATATAAAATAAAATTGAAGCGACAGATGGTGATGATGAGTACCGCGAAGAGTTCGAAGAGACTGCGATAATAGCAAAATCGTTGCTAATTTCCCTAATTGCGGAAACAAAGCGTAAGAGCGTTGACAATTCCGCTCCGCCGGTAACGCGCACACCCCAATGCCGTTTGCCGAGCGTCGCTCTTCCAACCTTCAGCGGAAAACATTCCGAATTTAAAAATTTTATAAGCCTTTTCGAATCTTTTGTTGACAAAGATGCCACGCTGCACGATATCGAAAAATTCAACCATCTAATATCGTGTTTGGCTGGAGACGCGCTAGGAACAGTCAGGGCATTCCAAGTTACCCCGGATAATTATCCAAAAGCTCTGGCTAGCCTAAGGCGGGTGTACGATAATGATTGTTTGATTTTCTTTGACAATATATCGACACTGTTTAATCTGCCAAAGATTTCCCAGCCATTAGCTACCGCCTTGAGAAACCTGATCGACACAGTCACAGCGCTGTACGATTCTCTTTTGTCCATTGGGGATGACAAACGTATTACGAGTGCCATCCTCATCCATCTAGTAATGGGCAAAGTCGATGCAGGAACTAAAAGAAAATGGGAAGAACAATTAGATTATACCTCGCTTCCTCTTTGGAGCGAGTGTGAGTCGGCCCTGAACAAGCGCTATCAGCATATGGTTGCCGAAAAAGCGTGTAAGCCAAAAATTGTTCAGCAGAGCCAGGCTTATCCAAAGAAGAATGGAAACAGGAGTTTTTCGTTTGTTGCTGCCATGGACGACCGCGAAGTATGTGTGTTTTGCAACTCAGCAGAACATCAAGTAGGAAATTGCACTGCTTTTGCTGCCCTAACAGTTCAGCAGAGATTCGATTTCGCAAAAAAGGCTCCCTTGTGCATTAACTGCCTCCGTAAGGGCCACACGGTAAAAAAATGCAAATCGAAGAGATGCAGGGTGTGTAAGTCCTCACACCACACATTGCTGCACATTTATTCGCCATCAAATCTCGCGTTGCCACCTGCTCCTCAGCCCACGCTCTTGCAGAATACTCCATCCACTTTTCATGTTTTGCATGCGACTGCATCGGATAGAGTTATTCTTGCCACAGCCATCGTGAGCGTCCAAACAAAAAGTGGCGAATTAATTTTGGCTCGAGCGTTGCTCGATTCTGGTTCACAAGTAAATTTTGTGACCGACGAGCTCGCTCAGAGACTTCAGATTAAGAGAGAGGACGTGTGTTTGAGCTTGCGGGGCATTGGGTGAACTAATGCTCAAGCAACCAAGAAAATACACACGATAGTCAAGTCGCGAGTGGTTAGCAGTCAGTTGTCGTCCGAATTTTACATATTAAAAAATATTTCTGGTTATCATCCGGATCAAACGGTGAACACCAGCGGCTGGAGGGTGCCCGAAAATATTCAATTGGCAAATCCATTCTTCTTCAAGCCCCAAAAAATAGACATGCTTATAGGCGCAGACTCGTTCTTTGAACTATTGTCAGTCGGCCAGATAAAGCAAGGGCCTGAGTTTCCCATTTTGCAGAAAACAGTTCTCGGCTGGATAGAGTCATGGAGATGTGCTTCAGAAAAAATAAGAAATGCTGAAAAGTTGGTACATCTCAGCTGCCAGGAGGAAGTGTTGGAGTCAATAGACACAACCCTGCAGAAATTTTGGTCTGTGGAGGACTTGCCGCCCAAGGCCAAGGACCATACTCCTGAGCAGCAACTTTGTGAGCAACACTTTGAGAAAAATACTCAAAGATTGTCGTCCGGAAGATTTTCGGTTCGTTTGCCGTTCAAATCTGACCCAAACACTCTTGGTTCATCATATGAAGTTGCGAAACGTAGATTTTTGTCGCTTGAAAGGAGATTATCCAAAGATCCTTCTTTAAAAAAGATGTATCTGGAATTCATGGAAGAATATGAAGCCATGGGCCACATGTCTTTCACTAACAATAAAATTCCAGACAGTTCGCACTATTTCATTCCGCACCAATGCGTGCTGCGACCTCAAAGCACCTCGACAAAGTTGAGAGTGGTATTCGACGCCTCGAGCCGTACATCGACGCAGGTCGCGTTGAATGACATCTTGATGGTTGGCCCCACCATTCAAGAGGAGCTGTATTCGACCCTTCTTCGGTTCAGACTGCACAAGTTTGCGCTTGCAGCAGACGTAAAAAAGATGTATCGTCAAGTAATGGTTGACGAAGCTGACCGAAACTTTCAGCTCATAGTGTGGAGACGAGATCCATCTGAGTCTCTAAAAATCTTCAAGCTGAACACCGTGACTTATGGAACTTCGCCAGCACCCTATCTGGCGATTCGGTGTTTAATGCGGCTTGGAGAGATCGCGCAGGATTCGTGTCCAAAAGCCGCTAAGGTCATTCAGAATGACTTTTATGTTGACGATTTGTTGACTGGCGCCAGATGCGTTGAGGACCTGCTAAGCCTTCGAGACGAAGTTTCTCAGGTATTGCAAGAGGCAGGATTTGAATTGGCAAAGTGGTTTTCTAACTGCCCAGAGTTGTCCGCATCTGAAAGCGCTGTCATGCCGCTAACGGCAGACTCAGACGTAACTAAAACCCTTGACGTGGTTTGGTTGCCGGGTAAAGATTACTTTCAATTTCGGTTGGATGACTCTTTCCTGGATCTTCATGCGACAAAACGAAACATACTGTCGGTGACTGCCCGACTTTTCAATCCGCTTGGCCTATTGTGTCCTCTAGTGACTAGGGCAAAAATGTTGTTGCAGGAACTGTGGCTTCGAAAGTTAGACTGGGACGAGTCGCTGCCGATGCAACTGCAGACATCTTGGGAAGCCTTTAATGGAACGCTGTTGCAGCTGCCCAAGATCAAGGTATCGCGATTCGTTCATACAGACGCCAAAGTCCCAGCAGAAATACATGGTTTCGCTGACGCTTCCATGCGAGCATATGGAGCGTGCATCTACGTTCGCACTAGTACCGCTGGTAGGTACTACCAAAGTAGCTCCCCTCAAGACGAAAACTTTGCCTCGCCTTGAGTTGTGCGCAGCTCACCTTCTTGCGGATCTTTATAATCGTGTAAGACCATTGCTTAATTCTCCGATTACAAAAGTGTTCCTCTGGACGGATTCGGAGATCACTTTGCATTGGATCAAAACGCATCCTTCGTCGTTGTCAGTTTTTGTCTCAAACCGAGTTGCGGAGATTCAAGAGTGGTCGGAAAAAGCAATCTGGAGACATGTCCCCACGAAAGTAAACCCAGCGGACATTGTGTCACAGGGATGTGACGTTGAGGAACTTACAGCTTCCATTTGGTTCGCTGGGCCGTCGTTTTTGCTCGATGCAGAAAAAGATTGGCCTGTAAATCGACACTTCGAAGTACTTGCTGGCGCTTGTGGTAATTCCAGAGCCTAATTAAGTGCTTCAGAAAATAGAATCCTTTTCGTCGCACATAAGGCTTGTAAGGGTTTTCGTGTGGGTCTTACGGTTTATTCAAAGGTGTAAAAAAGTGTCGCAGCCCTTTGAAAAAAGTATAACACCAAGAGAACTGAATTTTGCGTTCGAGAAAATAGTGGAAGTGATCCAATCTCACGAGTTCAGTGACGACATGGGTAAAATTCGAAAAAATAAACCGCAACGAATATACAAAAACTAAGCCCTTTTCTTCAGGAGAAAAAATTAGATTGGTGTTCCTCGACATTCTGCGAGTTGGGGGTCGGTTATTGAAAAATTAGATTGGTTGTGAGGAGTCATAAACTCCCCACAAATCCCGATGCAGGAGATCGGCCTAGCAACAGCGGAGGAGGCGAGAAAACCGGAGAAATGAAGGGCATCCAGGTCAGACAGAGGAAGCAAGCCTACGGGGAGAGCTTCAAAGATTTTATGGTGGATATGCAGACCCTGATGCGGCCACTGAATATGTCAACCAAAGAAACACTGGAGAGGATAAAAGAGAACAGCACGCCGGCACTCAGAATGTTCGTTCGCCCATATGAATGTCGAAATTTGGATATATTGATGGCGCTGGCAGACGAATTTGAGGAGCTCGACCAGCAGAGGGAGAAATTCGAGCTGGAAAACAATCCCCGCAAACAGCAAGGGCAGAGCCACCCAGTACCAAGGCCAAGATCAGACCAGGGTGCGGTGTGCAGGCGATGCCAGGAGGACCCGGACGCACAACCACGAAGTACGCCGTGCGGCCACGAACCAGCAAACAATCGCGGCGGATACGTAGCAAATCCTACCCAGGCCTGCCGCAGATGCGGGGGCCCAGATCACTGGGCGAAGGAATGCCGAAACCAACGGCTTACGTTCTGCTGGCGATGCGGAAAAATAGGAAAAATAGGTCGCCCAGCGACCCCAGCCTCCGAGGGGCGGCCAGGGATCGCAAGGTGCTGACTCTTGAAATTAATGGGCGACCTGCAGGCGGAAGAAATGCAACTGTCCGCCACGGTGCTCATAGGTGAAAGTAAGATTAAGGCCACGGTGGATACCGGCGCCACGGCGAGTTTCATCAGCGAAGAGCTGGCGGACAGGCTGCAGGCGGCAGGAAAAGTCGGACCCACGAGAAGGCATGTACGGATGGCAGACGGTCGCTGCGGAGAAATAAGATCACAGCTCGAGACCAAAATTGGACTGGGAACGAAAACAATTTCAATGGAGCTGCTGATTTTACCAGGACTGATCGACGCCCTGGTGTTGGGATGGAATTTCCTCACCAGAATCGGGGCCGAAGTCGAGTGCGCAGGACACAGCGCGTCGATACCGGCAAAGAATAGACGAGGAGGATGGCTGGAGGAAAAACTGTCAGTGGCAATAGATGAAACACCCAAGAGATTTGCGGAAAAGGATGTGGAGGGATTTTTAAAAGCCGAGTTGGACGAACTGGAAGGAATAAATGGTACATCCAACGTGGCCGTACATAGGATCACCATGAAGGACGACCAACCAGTCAAACAACGGTATTACCCTAAAAATCCAAAAATGCAGGGTGAGATAAATGCCAAGGTAGACGAGCTGCTGGAAAAAGGATGTATCGAGCCGTCCAGGAGTCCCTACAGCTCACCAATAGTCATGGTGAGAAAGAAGACTGGAAAGTGGAGGCTGTGCGTGGATTTCCGGCAAATAAATGCAAGGTCCATAAAGGACGCATACCCGATGCCGATGATAAATTACATCCTGGACCAGCTGCGAGAGGCGAAGTACATCAGCAGTCTCGATCTAAAGGACGGTTACTGGCAGATCCCCTTGGAGGCAGACAGCAGGCAGTATACGGCGTTTACTGTACCAGGGAAGGGCCCGTTCCAATGGAAGGTGATGCCATTTGGCCTACACTCCGCGTCGGCAACATTCCAGCGGGCATTGGATCAAGTCATTGGACCAGAAATGATGCCGCATGCCTTCGCGTATCAGGACGACATTATCGTCATCGGACGAACGCTCGAAGAGCATACGGAAAACCTGAAGGAAATGTTTAGGAGACTACGGGCTGCCAACCTGAAAGTAAATGCGGAAAAATGCAAATTTTTTAGAAAGGAACTGCAATACTTGGGGCACCGCATAACAGACCAAGGCATCGGAACAGACCCAGAAAAAGTGTCGGCAATTGCCTTAATAAAACCACCGGCCAACGTTAAGGAGTTTCGACAATATTTGGGAGTGGCGTCGTGGTACAGGCGTTTTGTGCCAGATTTTGCAACGTTGGTGCATCCGTTGAATAGCCTGCTCCGGAAAAGCACAAAATGGGAATGGACAGATGACCATCAACCGGCGTTTGAAGCTGTCAAGGCCAGGCTAATCGCAGACCCAATCCTAGCATGCCCAGATTTCACAAAGACATTTGTGCTGCAGACCGACGCCAGCGATTACGGGCTCGGTGCTATTCTCACACAGAATTCCGACCAAGGCGAGAGGGTGATCTCGTATTCCAGTAGGTCCCTAAATGGTTCGGAAAGAAATTTCTCAGCGACTGAGAAGGAATGCCTGGCAATTGTGTGGGCCATTCGCAAGTTAAGGCCATACTTGGAGGGCTACCACTTCAAAGTGATCACGGATCATATGGCACTGAAGTGGTTGAATAGCATCGAGAGCCCAACCGGAAGAATCGCACGATGGGCGCTTGAACTACAGCAATATGACTTTGAGATCGCGTACAGAAAGGGCCAGCTGAATATAGTAGCAGACGCACTATCACGACAGCCACTGCCAGAAACGTGTCGACGGGTAAAAACACAGGAACAGCACAAGGAAACCGGCGAGTGTAACTGGATAAGGGATATGCGGAGCAAAATTTCCCAAAATCCCCAAAAATATCCAGACTACATGACAGAAGCCGACCAGCTATATCGCCACATACCACACAGAGCAGGCAACGAGGATGTCACATCATGGAAGCTGTGCGTGCCAACAGGATCCAGGCGGCGGGTAATGTCGGAGAACCACAACTCACCGACAGCTGGCCACATGGGCAGTCGGAAAACAATTGCCAGAGTCGCAGCAAGATACCATTGGCCGGGAATGCACCGCGACATAAGGAAATACGTGCAAAACTGCTGCCTACGATATAAGCCAAGCCAACTACAGGCGGCCGGAAAAATGCTGACCCAAGTACCGGAAGAGCCGTGGGCCACTGTGTGCGCAGATTTCGTCGGATTACTGCCCCGCTCCAAACACGGGAATTCTATGCTACTAGTGCTGGTAGATAGGTTCTCCAAGTAGACCGAAATGGTGCCAATGCGCAGGGCAACGTCGGAAACTCTGGAAAAGGCGATCCGCGAGCGGATCCTCGCAAGATACGGCGTGCCCAAGGTACTGATTACAGACAATGGCGTTCAGTTCACCAGCAGGGCGTTTAAAAAATTCCTGGGTGAATTAGGCGTCCGACACCAGTTCACGGCCCCATACACGCCCCAGGAAAACCCGACGGAGAGAGCCAACAGGACGGTGAAAACTATGATCGCCCAGTTCACCGGGGCAGACCAGAGGACTTGGGACGAAAAGTGGCCGGAACTGCAGTTGGTCGTGAATACGAGCGTGGCTGAATCCACGGGATATTCGCCTGCTTTTATTACGCAAGGGAGAGAGCCTAGGTTACCCAGCGCACTGTACGACGAAGGAACAATCGGCACAGGAAGGGAAACGCAAACTCCGGCCGAGAACGCACAGAAGCTGAAAGAAATCTTCGAGCTGGTGAGGCGAAATATGGAAAAGGCAGCGCAGGATCAGGCACGCCACTACAATCTGCGTAGACGCCCATGGAAACCGAACATCGGTGACACGGTCTGGGCTAAAGAACATCATCTGTCCAAGGCCGCAGAAGGATTCGCTGCAAAATTGGCACCAAAATATGACGGGCCTTTTAAGATAATAAATTTTAATTCGCCTGTGATATGCAATTTGCGGCACGAAAAGACTGGCAAAGAAAAAACCGCCCACGTTAGCCAATTAAAAAAACAATTTACTGATGGCCAAAACAAAGGATCGAAGTCGGACTTAGCGGGGGCGCACTGTGAATCCGAAGAGAGGGAGAGGACGATACACAGTATCGAACTCACACAGATGCATTAGGAGCGCGAGAGCGGGAGAGGGAGGGTCATAGGATGCGGATACCGTTACCGGGTAACGCATACCAAAGCGGGGACCCGTCGGAGCCCGTAGCAAGGGAAAGTCCAAAGGCCGCCGCGGATAACGAAACCGGAAACATGGACAACCGAGGTTTCGTCAGCGCGCGAGCGCCACAAGACGGGCCTATTGACGCAGCAGCAGCAACAGTCAGGTCATGAGGGGAGAGGGGCGGGGAGGCAGCACCGGGCAACAGCCAGCGGCGAGATGGAGGCGGGACTCAGGTTCCGCACTCCAGCTGCTGGCGTCCCCCCTGGTGTCGCGGTCCCCGTCACCGAACCCCGAATGGGAGGACGAGGAACGCATCACGGATGTAGAGCTGGAGGAGGATGAGGAGGCCGGCGTCCGGCCGGCAGGGCAGGAGGCCGAGGTGACGACTATCGACCTGTCGTCGTCCGAGGAGGAGGAGGAGGAAGACAAGGAGGACACCGGGACGGAGACGGTGAGTCCGGAGGTCTCCTCGGACGAGGAGGACGAGCCACGTCGGGCGGCGAAGGCCCGGATGGCATTCCGCCGAATAAGGAGGGCCGCAGCCGGGTTCGGGCGGATCCGGTTGGGCGACGCAGCGCCATCGGGCCGCCCGGAGGAGGCAAGGCGTATATTCGCAACCCAGGCAGAGGTGGTGCGGCGAGTATTCGCGCAGCGGGCGGTGGCACGGGCAGCCGCAGCAGCCAGGGAGTGGCAAAAGCGGCTGGATGAGGCTGAGGCCGAAGAGGCAGCGATATGGGCACGGCCAGGCCCTCCGGAGTAGCCGCCGCTGCAAGCACGTCCACCGCCGTCGCCACCGCTGTCGCTGTCGCAGCCGCCACCACCGTCGCCGCCCCGGGCATCAACACCGCCACCGCCACCACCGTCGCCGCCCCGGGCAGCAGCACCGCCACCGCCACCACCGTCGCCGCCCCGGGCATCAAAACCGCCACCACCACCACCGTCACCGCCGCAGGCACCACGGCCATCCCAGGCACCACGGCACGGAGCGGAGACTCCACCGCCTCCACCGCCGCCGTGAGTGCCAACGCCATCGCCGTTGCCAGCAAAACGGCTCGGTGGGGACCCGGAGGGTCTGGAGAAGGGACCCTGGGTGTGGCCGCCGCCAGGGGAGCCAGCCGCACGGCCGTGGAAACTAGCCCGGCTATCATCATGCCCGGAGCCTCGGTCCCCTCCAGCAAGGCCGCGTATGAGTCGCCAGCAGTCGGCGGGCAGCAGCCGCTGGGAGGAGGTGGCCGAGGGAGGGTGGCCGCCGAGGGTGGCATCCGAGGCTGGCAGGCAGGTGCAGAGGGCTCGGAGCAGTCGCTGGGCAAAGTTAATAGTGGTGGATGGCGTCCGCTCCGCATCCGGGTGGCAAGCGGGGTAGTAAGGGTCTTGAGGGCCCAATAAAAGCCCTTTGATGGTTTTTAACACACAAATTGATTTGTTTATTTACATTTTTGAGTAAGGGAGTTGCCGGACATAGGAATAGGGACGGGGGCGCCGAGATAGGCGGTCGATCGATAGTTGCGATCGATGGGTTAAGAAAATTGGTTATTTCTATGTTCAAAAATCCAAATGGCAACTTAAGACAACGAAAAGGCAACGACGATAGCAACACTGGAACCCACAATCGATAAACGCGATCGTGGTGAGATTCCAGGGAGTTGCCGTCTGAGGGAAAACGAAATGGTGACTTTTAGTTTGGGGAAATGTCTGGGCGGGAAAATTCGAATTCCACGCAGGGAACTGTCTGGGGAACTGTCTGGGGAACTGGGAACTGTCTGGGGAACTGGGAACTGTCTGGGAAATGGGAACTGGGAACTGGGAACTATCTGGGGAACTGGGAACTGTCTGGAGAACGGGGAACTGTCTGGGGAACAGGGAAACAGTCTGGGGAAGTAATCTTTCAAGGAGCTGCATGGAAAAGTCTTTTAGGGAAACAGTCGCGGGAAAGTTCAAGTCTTTCAAGGAGCTGTACGGGTAAAGTCTTTTAGGAGAACAGTCTGGGGAAAGGTTAAGTCTTTCGGGGAACTGTCTGGGGAACATCTAACACGCAAGTCAGGCGGGGAATTCGAGTAGTCTAAACATAAAGGGCGGGGAAAGTCACCACTTTCATTACGTTTCCGAAGGAAGGGGGAAATGTGAGGAGTCATAAACTCCCCACAAATCCCGATGCAGGAGATCGGCCTAGCAGCAGCGGAGGAGGCGAGAAAACCGGAGAAATGAAGGGCATCCAGGTCAAACGGGAAACATTCGGACCTTGGACCCTCATATGGCAAGGGAAACGAGGTCAAACGGGGAATTGGCGGACTTTGGACCCGCCTAAAGAGGACACAACGTGAATTAACGGTACCTCGATGGACCTTGGACCCGCGCCCGGCAAGGGCAACGGGGTCATACGGTAAATTGGCGGACTTCGGACCCGCCCAAAGAGGACACACCGTGAATTAACGGTACCTCAGTGGACCTTGGACCCGAGGGAAATAACGGCACCTACAGCGCCTATAAAAAGGACGGCGCAAGCGCAGCTCGAGACAGTACGAGTGCGCGAATCAGAGCGAGTGCGTGAACGCGGAATAAGTAAACATCGAAACCGAAGTGCCCAAGGATCAAGATCGCAAAGTCGAGACGCCGAACGACGACAAGTCTACAAGGCTGAGGCTACAACGCTGAGATCCAACGGTGATAGGTCCTGGTAAAGTCAAGCTTAGGGAGTCCTTGCGCGGTGTCAGGCGATAAAGGTGGCTAGGCGATAAGGGAGAACTTTGTTCTACCTGCTAGGCGATACACCTTGCCGACAAAGTCCAGGCTGAACTCCGGAAGCCAGGCGATAAAGGTGGCTAGGCGATAAGGCGTAACTTCGGTTCACCTGCTAGGCGATACACCTTGCCGGCCCCGGTAGGGAAGCTCGCATAACATCCAGGGTTTTGGTGGAGTCGTCCCGATCTCAGTCACCCGGAGAAGCAAGCCGAAGCAACACAGCGGTAAGCCAGGAGCGACGCAGCAGCATGCCAGGAGCAGAGCAGCAGCGAGCCAGGAGCAGCAGGAGACAGCGACAACGGGCAGCAGAATAATAGCAATAAGGCTATATTTTAGAGAGTCAATAAACCAGCACCAACCTAATCATTTCTGGCGTTATCCTTTGGTCACGGGCGGTCACTCAATATAAATTTGGTGGAACGAACTCACAACCTCTCTGAGCTAGCCGCAATTTACGTAGCGAGCAGAAATAAAGAATCAGGTCGTTACATGGTGTTCCTCGACATTGCTGCGAGTTGGGGGTCGGTTATTGAATGCTCCTATCCCGTACGAAGCCAAATTCCCGTTGTTGTTGTCGAAAGGCTCACAGTTTGTTAAAACGTACGTGTCATACCTGCACGTTACAAATTGTCATGCTGGCCCTCGAGCTCTTGTAAGACTGTTGCGAGAAAAGATATGGTTGGTTAATGCGCAGGAAGTTGCCGCAGAACAGTTCGTTCTTGCAAGCCGGACGGTCGGACGGTCGGCGAAGACATCCAGACCGCGGAGGAGCTCGGAACTCTCCTCACCAGCGTGGAGGCCGTGCTCAACTCCAGGCCCCTCGGAGCGATCAGCACGGATCCCAACGACGGCGAAGCCCTAAGCCCAGGTCATCTCCTAATCGGCGGGCCCCTCCTAGCTCCACCCTCAGCAGCGCTCCCGGACCAAGTCAGCCCAACCTGTTTACGACGATGGCGCAGTGTCTCGTGTCTCAGGCACAGGTTTTGGCAGCGTTGGTCCCGGGAGTACGTCTCGAGCCTCCAGGCGAAAAACAAGTGGCACCAGGAGGTTCAAAACGTCGACGTGGGAGCTCTCGTCGTCGTCGCCGAGGACAACCTTCCGCCGCAGCAGTGGATGACCGGGCGGATCGTGGCGGTGCACGTCGGCGCTGACGGCAAGGTCCGAGTGGCGGATGTGAAGACGAAGGATGGGACGTATCGGCGAGCGGTCCATAGGCTGGCGGTGCTGCCTGTGGCATGCTGAAGACGGCGGTCCTTCAGAGGGGGCGGTGTTCGCGCACTTTGCGGTGTGAAATTTGTTAAATAGTGTAAGGCGGGAGCGGGAGCACAATAAAGATTTAATCGCTCTCGCGAATTCGCCCCGTCTCTCGCCCCTTCGTTAAGTTAGGTTTAAGCGTCTATATATTGAAATTAAATGTTAGTTGTTATATGAACATCGTTCTGAGCATACTCCTTTTCGTCGCCATCGCCAATAAATCAATTTTCCCTGCGTTCACAAGTTTCGCGTTTTATTAATACAAAACCGTATTAGTTTTTCAACCAGGTTATAATGGGATAATCCCGTGGATTTCTTTAAATAAAATGTTTTTGTTATCTAAAAAGTAATCGTAATTTAATCGTAATTTTTAGGATCGTACTGCCCGTTACTGTCACTCCCTTACATTATAAAAGAGGATGAAAAGCGTTGATGGTAGATTTTAATAATATTGGAGAATATAATTAGAGAATATTCTGCAAGGGTATATCAACTTCGGCTGCGCACGAAGTAATCTTCCCTTTCTCGTTTTATTTCAAACTATTTTACAAACATATTATCAGGCCAAAAGTCGCCAAAGCATATGTCTTCAAAAAGCTCGTTTGGGACAGATATCTTGAAAGATGAAATGTCTCTAGCATAAGAAAACTTTAACTTTTTCTCCTTTACACTATTACTATCGGCTTTAATTTTGTCTTGTATATAAGACAATACATCAGAAGATGCTGATCAGGGAAAAGCTGAAAAACGAAAATTTGTTTCTTTAGTGGCAGCACTGAAAGGTATTTTGGTGCCGGTTGTACGGACTCAGTAGTCCCTTGTGGTGGTGTAGATACATTTTTAAGAATAGGTGGATCCACTAAATGTGAAACCACTGCGGACAAATCGGCATTCTTAAAATGATTGTTCAGATACCGAATCTTTTTTATACCCTTGCAGAGGGTAATAAAATTCAGTCAAAAGTTTGCAGCGCAGTGTAGGAAACATTTTCGACCCTATACTTTTATATTGCTAAAGAATTAAAAACAATCAGCATCACAAGGAGCGTCGATCTAGCCATGTCCGTCTGTCCGTCCGTTCGTTTCTACGCAAACTAGTTCCTCAGTTTTAAAACCAATTTTTATTTTTGTGCTAAAAGTCATCAAGTAGGCTACCGTTGTAATGTCTTTCGACAAACCCGCACTTTGACATCAGTTACGTATGGAACAGGAGGTGTTCAAGGCTTCGTTCAAAAACTTTAGAGGAGTGGAAGACGTTTTGTTATGGTGTATGTGGTGCGCTTACCGTGTGCTTAATCGTGTTCCTGGTTATCTAGTTCCGATTATAGCCTTTCTAATTTTTCTTCCGCTTTAATTTTCAGCAGTCATTAAACCGTCGTCGCATGCAGACGTGTATTTATTGTGCTCCGGGAAAAAGTATTCAATAAAATCAGAAAAGTGCAGTGACCGTTTTAATAAATCTACTATAACGCGAAAAGACGCTTTCTGCGATGAAATCGCGAATGTTTATATTGATTGGTCATTTAATTAATATAAAACTTAACACTTAAAACTCTAATTAACTTTACTACGAATACAATGAGTCTGAACAACGTTCGCATACAACGTCAACATGAGCAAGACGAGAGACGGCTCTCAGTACAAAGAAATAACGCGAAATAATGCAATCAAATCTGATCAAGCGAGGGCAATTACCCCCAAATTGACCGAATTCTTAAACGGAGCGTGCGAGAGAGCGCGTTCTTGCTCCCCCTCGCTACCATCGACGTCTCTGCTGCCAAAGAGTGCTGAATGTGCTCCAATGCAGGTATGCAATAACCTAAGCTCATCAGCAGTAACTAGCACCGCAATTTCTTTAACAACGTCAACAACATCTGCAACTGTATCGAGTGCGCGTTCAATGACATCATCAGCTAGCAGCGCAAATATTAATACGTCTGCCGCTGCGCTGCCCAAAAAACAGAACAAAAACAATGAATGTGCTGAGCCGGCTGTGCAGACTGGTATGGATCGCTACATCCAAATCAAAAGGAAGCTGAGCCCTCTATTTCTCAACGCAAAATAACCCGTAACAATGCTAGCCTAGCTGGAATAGAAACGCCCATGAACTCAAACAGATTTAAAATCTTGGAAGACGCCTATGACGTTGAGGCGGCCGAATCTACTGAAATCGAGAAAAGGAAGACAAAGTCTCCGCCTATTTATATTCGAGAAAAAAGTTCCAATGTTCTTGTCAACAAAATTATCGAGCTTATTGGAAAGGATAACTTCCACATAATACCTCTAGTAAAGGGCAACATCCAAGAGACAAAGGTTGAAATGAAGTCTGAAGATAATGTATTCGAAATATCTTGAGAATAAAAAGAACTTTTATACGTATCAGCTAAAAAAGTATCAAGTGCCTGCAAGTCGTACTTAAGGGCATAAAGTTCGACGTAACGCCTGCAGAGATAACAAAGGGGCTACAAGACAAGGGATTAAGCGCTAAGACAGTCTTCAACATCCCTAACAGGGATAGAAAGAGGTTGAGCTCGAACCAGAAAATAAGCCCCTAAAGAAATACGAAGTGCGATTGTTCCTGCTGCACCGCAGAATTACAGTTGAGGAACCGCACAAACGCCCGGTACAATGTGCGAACTGCCGAGAATATGGCCATACAAGGTCATACTGTAAACTGCGCCCGGTGTGTGTAGTTTGTGGAAATCTTCATGACTCCACACACTGCCCAGCGAGGAAAGATGACTGCAACTCGAAAAAGTGCGGCAACTGCGGTGGCAATCACACTGCTAACTACAGAGGCTTCCCTGTTTATAAAAAGCTGAAAAGTCGCATCCACCAGAGAGGAACTACCGCCCGCACCCAAAATAAACAGATGACAGCTTCCAGATCAAGCCCTGAAGTAAAAGAATCGAGAAGAATCTCGACTGATAAAAATGTGACTTACGCAAGCGCTTTAAAATCAGGACTGGCTAACCCCTGCCCCCCTTCATTTCTGCAATCAGCATACCAAGAACCGAACACGGCTTAGCAGCAACAATTCCCGGAGCAGTCAAAAAGCAACTTTGAAGATATGATATACAGCCTGCAAGAAAGCCATACGGAGTTTATGTCGTTTATGCGCACAGCTATGCAAGATTTAATGCGAAACCAAAATCTATTGATTCAAATGCTGGTTTCACAACAATCCAAATAATGACTTCCCTAAGGATATCTACGTGGAACGCTAACGGCGTTTCACAGCATAAACGTGAGTTAGCTCAATTCCTACTCGACAATCATATTGACTTAATGCTGCTTTCAGAAACACACCTTACAAACAAATACAATTTTCAACTACGAGGTTATTCACTCTACGGAACAAATCATCCAGATGGTAAAGCACATGTATAAATATACAAATAAATACACTAGCCGCCGTATTCTGCCCCCCTCGCTTCACTATAGCTGAAAATGAGTTTATGCAGTTTTTCAACTCACTAGGAGATCACTTCATAGCAGCAGGGGACTACGATGCCAAGCACACACACTGGGGATCACGTCTCGTGACTCCAAAAGGAAAACAGCTCTATAATGCAGTTATAAAAGCCAAGAACAAGCTGGACTATGTTTCTCCTGGCCGACCAACATACTGGCCGGCAGACCCAAAGAAACTACCCGATTTAATAGACTTTTGCAATTACCAAAAACATTCCTAAAAATCTGATAAGCGCCGAATGCCTCTCGGATCTTTCATCTGATCACTCGCCTGTCCTGTTTATTCTACTCCGACATCCAGGCGCATTGGAGCAATCGTTTTAATTGACATCAGAGAAAACCACTTGGGTTAAGTACAAGAAATACATTAGCTCACACATTGAGCTAAGTCCTCATCTCAACGATGAAGCCAAAGTAGACAGATTTGTTAACACACTGGAGTCTGCACTCGTCTCTGCAGCTCGAGTTTCAACACCCCAAACTACAAGTACACAAAGCAACCAAATAAAGACAAATCTACAAATAGAACAGCTCGTCCTCGAAAATCGACGCTTACGTCGAGAGTGGCCCCGGTAGGGAAGCTCGCATAACATCCAGGGTTTTGGTGGAGTCGTCCCGATCTCAGTCACCCGGAGAAGCAAGCCAGGAGCGACGCAGCAGCATGCCAGGAGCAGAGCAGCAGCGAGCCAGGAGCAGCAGGAGACAGCGACAACGGGCAGCAGAATAATAGCAATAAGGCTATATTTTAGAGAGTCAATAAACCAGCACCAACCTAATCATTTCTGGCGTTATCCTTTGGTCACGGGCGGTCACTCAATATAAATTTGGTGGAACGAACTCACAACCTCTCTGAGCTAGCCGCACGTTTACGTAGCGAGCAGAAATAAAGAATCAGGTCGTTACATGGTGTTCCTCGACATTGCTGCGAGTTGGGGGTCGGTTATTGAATGCTCCTATCCCGTACGAAGCCAAATTCCCGTTGTTGTTGTCGAAAGGCTCACAGTTTGTTAAAACGTACGTGTCATACCTGCACGTTACAAATTGTCATGCTGGCCCTCGAGCTCTTGTAAGACTGTTGCGAGAAAAGATATGGTTGGTTAATGCGCAGGAAGTTGCCGCAGAACAGTTCGTTCTTGCAAGATCAGCACGGATCCCAACGACGGCGAAGCCCTAAGCCCGGGTCATCTCCTAATCGGCGGGCCCCTCCTAGCTCCACCCTCAGCAGCGCTCCCGGACCAAGTCAGCCCAACCTGCTTACGACGATGGCGCAGTGTCTCGTGTCTCAGGCACAGGTTTTGGCAGCGTTGGTCCCGGGAGTACGTCTCGAGCCTCCAGGCGAAAAACAAGTGGCACCAGGAGGTTCAAAACGTCGACGTGGGAGCTCTCGTCGTCGTCGCCGAGGACAACCTTCCGCCGCAGCAGTGGATGACCGGGCGGATCGTGGCGGTGCACGTCGGCGGTCGGGCGATGACGACAAGGGGACTATCGCGAGCGGTCCTAGGCTGGCGGTCTCCTGTGGCATTGAGGGGGGTCTTCGAGGGGGGTGTTCGCGCACTTTGCGGTGTGAAATTTGTTAAATAGTGTAAGGCGGGAGCGGGAGCACAATAAAGATTTAATCGCTCTCGCGAATTCGCCCCGTCTCTCGCCCCTTCGTTAAGTTAGGTTTAAGCGTCTATATATTGAAATTAAATGTTAGTTGTTATATGAACATCGTTCTGAGCATACTCCTTTTCGTCGCCATCGCCAATAAATCAATTTTCCCTGCGTTCACAAGTTTCGCGTTTTATTAATACAAAACCGTATTAGTTTTTCAACCAGGTTATAATGGGATAATCCCGTGGATTTCTTTAAATAAAATGTTTTTGTTATCTAAAAAGTAATCGTAATTTAATCGTAATTTTTAGGACCGTACTGCCCGTTACTGTCACTCCCTTACATTATAAAAGAGGATGAAAAGCGTTGATGGTAGATTTTAATAATATTGGAGAATATAATTAGAGAATATTCTGCAAGGGTAAATCAACTTCGGCTGCGCACGAAGTAATCTTCCCTTTCTCGTTTTATTTCAAACTATTTTACAAACATATTATCAGGCCAAAAGTCGCCAAAGCATATGTCTTCAAAAAGCTCGTTTGGGACAGATATCTTGAAAGATGAAATGTCTCTAGCATAAGAAAACTTAAACTTTTTCTCCTTTACACTATTACTATCGGCTTTAATTTTGTCTTGTATATAAGACAATACATCAGAAGATGCTGATCAGGGAAAAGCTGAAAAACGAAAATTTGTTTCTTTAGTGGCAGCACTGAAAGGTATTTTGGTGCCGGTTGTACGGACTCAGTAGTCCCTTGTGGTGGTGTAGATACATTTTTAAGAATAGGTGGATCCACTAAATGTGAAACCACTGCGGACAAATCGGCATTCTTAAAATGATTGTTCAGATACCGAATCTTTTTTATACCCTTGCAGAGGGTAATAAAATTCAGTCAAAAGTTTGCAGCGCAGTGTAGGAAACATTTTCGACCCTATACTTTTATATTGCTAAAGAATTAAAAACAATCAGCATCACAAGGAGCGTCGATCTAGCCATGTCCGTCTGTCCGTCCGTTCGTTTCTACGCAAACTAGTTCCTCAGTTTTAAAACCAATTTTTATTTTTGTGCTAAAAGTCATCAAGTAGGCTACCGTTGTAATGTCTTTCGACAAACCCGCACTTTGACATCAGTTACGGATGGAACAGGAGGTGTTCAAGGCTTCGTTCAAAAACTTTAGAGGAGCGGAAGACGTTTTGTTATGGTGTATGTGGTGCGCTTACCGTGTGCTTAATCGTGTTCCTGGTTATCTAGTTCCGATTATAGCCTTTCTAATTTTTCTTCCGCTTTAATTTTCAGCAGTCATTAAACCGTCGTCGCATGCAGACGTGTATTTATTGTGCTCCGGGAAAAAAGTATTGAATAAAATCAGAAAAGTGCAGTGACCGTTTAATAAATCTACTATAACGCGAAAAGACGCTTTCTGCGATGAAATCGCGAATGTTTATGTTGATTGGTCATTTAATTAATATAAAACTTAACACTTAAAACTCTAATTAACTTTACTACGAATACAATGAGTCTGAACAACGTTCGCATACAACGTCAACATGAGCAAGACGAGAGACGGCTCTCAGTACAAAGAAATAACGCGAAATAATGCAATCAAATCTGATCAAGCGAGGGCAATTACCCCCAAATTGACCGAATTCTTAAACGGAGCGTGCGAGAGAGCGCGTTCTTGCTCCCCCTCGCTACCATCGACGTCTCTGCTGCCAAAGAGTGCTGAATGTGCTCCAATGCAGGTATGCAATAACCTAAGCTCATCAGCAGTAACTAGCACCGCAATTTCTTTAACAACGTCAACAACATCTGCAACTGTATCGAGTGCGCGTTCAATGACATCATCAGCTAGCAGCGCAAATATTAATACGTCTGCCGCTGCGCTGCCCAAAAAACAGAACAAAAACAATGAATGTGCTGAGCCGGCTGTGCAGACTGGTATGGATCGCTACATCCAAATCAAAAGGAAGCTGAGCCCTCTATTTCTCAACGCAAAATAACCCGTAACAATGCTAGCCTAGCTGGAATAGAAACGCCCATGAACTCAAACAGATTTAAAATCTTGGAAGACGCCTATGACGTTGAGGCGGCCGAATCTACTGAAATCGAGAAAAGGAAGACAAAGTCTCCGCCTATTTATATTCGAGAAAAAAGTTCCAATGTTCTTGTCAACAAAATTATCGAGCTTATTGGAAAGGATAACTTCCACATAATACCTCTAGTAAAGGGCAACATCCAAGAGACAAAGGTTGAAATGAAGTCTGAAGATAATTACAGAGTATTATCGAAATATCTCATCGAGAATAAAAAGAACTTTTATACGTATCAGCTAAAAAGTATCAAGTGCCTGCAAGTCGTACTTAAGGGCATAGAGTTCGACGTAACGCCTGCAGAGATAACAAAGGGGCTACAAGACAAGGGATTAAGCGCTAAGACAGTCTTCAACATCCCTAACAGGGATAGAAAGAGGTTGAGCTCGAACCAGAAAATAAGCCCCTAAAGAAATACGAAGTGCGATTGTTCCTGCTGCACCGCAGAATTACAGTTGAGGAACCGCACAAACGCCCGGTACAATGTGCGAACTGCCGAGAATATGGCCATACAAGGTCATACTGTAAACTGCGCCCGGTGTGTGTAGTTTGTGGAAATCTTCATGACTCCACACACTGCCCAGCGAGGAAAGATGACTGCAACTCGAAAAAGTGCGGCAACTGCGGTGGCAATCACACTGCTAACTACAGAGGCTTCCCTGTTTATAAAAAGCTGAAAAGTCGCATCCACCAGAGAGGAACTACCGCCCGCACCCAAAATAAACAGATGACAGCTTCCAGATCAAGCCCTGAAGTAAAAGAATCGAGAAGAATCTCGACTGATAAAAATGTGACTTACGCAAGCGCTTTAAAATCAGGACTGGCTAACCCCTGCCCCCCCTTCATTTCTGCAATCAGCATACCAAGAACCGAACACGGCTTAGCAGCAACAATTCCCGGAGCAGTCAAAAAGCAACTTTGAAGATATGATATACAGCCTGCAAGAAAGCCATACGGAGTTTATGTCGTTTATGCGCACAGCTATGCAAGATTTAATGCGAAACCAAAATCTATTGATTCAAATGCTGGTTTCACAACAATCCAAATAATGACTTCCCTAAGGATATCTACGTGGAACGCTAACGGCGTTTCACAGCATAAACGTGAGTTAGCTCAATTCCTACTCGACAATCATATTGACTTAATGCTGCTTTCAGAAACACACCTTACAAACAAATACAATTTTCAACTACGAGGTTATTCACTCTACGGAACAAATCATCCAGATGGTAAAGCACATGTATAAATATACAAATAAATACACTAGCCGCCGTATTCTGCCCCCCTCGCTTCACTATAGCTGAAAATGAGTTTATGCAGTTTTTCAACTCACTAGGAGATCACTTCATAGCAGCAGGGGACTACGATGCCAAGCACACACACTGGGGATCACGTCTCGTGACTCCAAAAGGAAAACAGCTCTATAATGCAGTTATAAAAGCCAAGAACAAGCTGGACTATGTTTCTCCTGGCCGACCAACATACTGGCCGGCAGACCCAAAGAAACTACCCGATTTAATAGACTTTTGCAATTACCAAAAACATTCCTAAAAATCTGATAAGCGCCGAATGCCTCTCGGATCTTTCATCTGATCACTCGCCTGTCCTGTTTATTCTACTCCGACATCCAGGCGCATTGGAGCAATCGTTTTAATTGACATCAGAGAAAACCACTTGGGTTAAGTACAAGAAATACATTAGCTCACACATTGAGCTAAGTCCTCATCTCAACGATGAAGCCAACGTAGACAGATTTGTTAACACACTGGAGTCTGCACTCGTCTCTGCAGCTCGAGTTTCAACACCCCAAACTACAAGTACACAAAGCAACCAAATAAAGACAAATCTACAAATAGAACAGCTCGTCCTCGAAAATCGACGCTTACGTCGAGAGTGGCAACTCCACAGATCGCCATTTGCCAGGCAACACTTAAAATATGCCTCACGTCAACTCACAAAAGCTTTACAGCAAGAAGAAGCACATGTCCACCGACGCTACATAGAGCTATTGTCAACATCTAGTACAAAACACTCACTATGGAGAGCTCACCCAACTCTAAGCTCACCGAAAGTAACCGTGATGCCTATTAGAAATCTCACAGGCGGCTGGGCGCGCAGCGATGCAGACAGAGCCAGCACGTTTGCCAACCACCTTAAAAATGTCTTCCAACCAAATCCTGCAACTAGTGCGTTCACTGTGTCGACTTTACCATATGAGCCTCAGCTTCAACATGAGCCAATTGAGTTTCGCTCAAACGAAATCGTTAACATCATCAAAAACTCCCAAAATGTCATTGAGCTCCCATATTGCGCCGTTTGCACTATCACCCAGCTTTTTAATGCCATCGCAAAACTTGGCCACTTTCCAGTGAGATGGAAAATGTCGATTATAACAATGATAGCAAAGCCGGGAAGAGACCTCACAATTCCCACGTCGTATAGACCCATAAGCCTACTTTCATGTTTATCTGAACTCTTTGAAAAATGCGTATTGAATCGGATAAACACATACCTAAGAATCCAGGAAGGAATTCCGTCACATCAATTTGGGTTTCGTGAAAAGCACGGAACAATTGAGCAGGTCAACCGGATAACATCAGAAATTCGGAACGCCTTTGAAAAACGAGAATACTGTACTGCCATATTTTTAGATGTATCTCAAGCATTTGATAGAGTTTGGCTAGAAGGTACAAGATCAAGATAATTCTCCCCTACAACACCCATAAACTTTTAGAGTTTTACCTCTACGACAGAAAATTTGCTGTTCGATGCAACACTGCTATAACTGACGATTTCACTATTGGAGATGGAGTTCCTCAAGGAAGCGTGCTTGGGCCAACATTATATGTCCCTTGTATACGTTTGCTGATGATACAGCCATTCTCAGCCACTCAAAATGCCCGATGCAAATAACTGCGCAGCTAGCTCTTCATCTGGTCAATGCTGAAAAGTGGCTATCAGATTGGCGAATTAAAGTGAACGAACAAAAATGCAAGCACGTTACGTTCACCCTGAACAGGCAAAACTGCCCGCCGCTCATGTTAAACAATACTCTACTCCCGCAAGCAAACGAAGTGACATATCTAGGGGTACACCTCGACAGAAGACTCACATGGCGCCGGCACATTGAAGCCAAAAGAACACACCTAAAGCTAAAAGCCTGTAGCCTTCATTGGCTTATCAACGCTCGGTCTCCCCTTAGTCTTGAATATAAAGTGCTGCTGTATAACTCGCTACTAAAACCTATATGAATGTACGGCTCTCAGTTATGGGGGAATGCCAGCAATAGCAATATTGACATAGTCCAGCGAGCTCAGTCAATGATCTTGAGAACAATCACCGGGGCACCGTGGTACGTTCTACCAGTCAAAGAAGTGATCGCAGAACAGAAGGAAAAGTACTTTACCAAGCTATCGTTGCACCCTAACCACCTGGCGAGAGGTCTTAAAAGGTTGATCAACCAATCACGCCTTCGTCGCAATGCCTTACCCACCCAGCGACCGACTTGAGGGACGCGCAACCAGAATGCAGTCTTATTATACTGTTAGTTAAATTTAAATGTTAAGACTCGTAAACTTATTGTTAGTCTCAAAATTAAGAAAAGATTCAATAAAAAAAACCATAGTTAAAAAAAAAAAAAGGAAAGCTAACTTCGGGCGGAGCCGAAGTTGAAATACCCTTGGAGAGTATTCTGTAAATTATATTCTCCAAAATTATTCATATGGTGCATTCTTAACACTCATAAAAATCCAAACTATCAACTTTAAAAACACCAAAGTTATGGCATTTCCAATCGTTCAGTTATATGGCAGCTATAGAATATAGTCGGCCGATCCTTTTGAAATTTAATATGTCGGATTGATTGGCCAAATATGCGTGCAAAGGAAAGAAGGGTGTGTGCAAAGTTTCGATATCTTTAAAACTGAGAGACTAGTTCGCGTAGAAACAGACAGACAGTCAGACGGACATGCTTATATCAACTCAGGAGGTGATCCTGATCTAAAATATATATACTTTATAGGGTCGGAGATGTCTCCTTCATTGCGTTGCACACTTTTGACCAAAATTTTTAGGAAATCAATTACTTGTTTTTCACAAACATAACAAGAAAGGAAGCTAATTTCTTGCAGTTATTACAAAACGACTACATTTCGATTTCTGTGCCTATATTACTAAAAACAAGAAAGGAAAGCTAACTTCGGGCGGAGCTGAAGTTGATATACCCTTGCTGAATATTCTGTAAATTATATTCTCCAAAATTATTCATATGATGCATTCTTAATACTCATAAAAAAACCTGTTCGCGCCAAGCGGCGCTTCCAGTTTCGGGTGAACCGGAAGCACGGTTGCCAGGTTTGGCTCTTGTGAGCCAAATCTGGCGTTTTTTTTTCGCGTTGGCTCCTTGGCCCATTTTTATTGAATTTGGCTCTTTTTTGCTAAAAGCGATAAAAAATATTTTAAACTTGAAAAAAAATTCATTTTTTATTAATGCATTTTTTTTTTTGAAATTTTAAAAGTGATTAATGTCTGAAACCCAAAAGTGCCAGATCGAAACTAAATTGTTCCGCTGGTATGGTAGCTCTAAACAAGTGTATCGATATGGTAAATTTCACATGTGCTTCTAAATTTGGCTCTTTTTTATTCAAATTGGCTCATTTTTGATCTTTTTTTGGCTCATAAAAAATTTTTGAAGTAGCAACCGTGACCGGAACCCTGGAGTCCTAACAGTCGAGAGAACAGTTTTTTCCAGATCGTCGCATCTCGTTCTCTCGCACTGTTAAGTGTCTCCACTCCGCTCTCCAAGCGGCCTCTTGAAACATCCACCCCGTAGCATTAAGTTAGTTCTAATCTACCAGTGTATGAAGGAAGAAGTGAAGTGAACTAGTTTTTTTTTAAATAAACTCTACGTTAAATTGAAAAGAAATAATTTTACTGGACTATTGATTACCCATTGGAGAGCCGCCCCTCGACACATTCATGATCCATCGACCGGATAATTCCAGAAGAGGAGAAGAAGTTTCAAGCACCAGCGTTCAAGATAAGTACGACCGTTCTTATTTATACTCATTTCTGCCGACCAGCCAGATATTTCCAATTTTTTAAATCCAATTTCTTATATCTGTCTGATCGACCATTCCATCGTGCATACGATCGCCATATTCCGGCTTCTTTTTCGTATTGCTATTTCCATCTTCATACGGTCGCCATTTTCCGGCTTCTTTCTTCATATTTTCCCATTTCCATATTCTTGTTCATACGGACATATAATCCAGATGCACACTCTTTAATGTACGTACAAGTTAACTAAGTTAACCGGGCGAAGGCAATGACCAATCGCCCACACAGCGTCTGGCCGGAAGCTCGTGCATAGCCGGCAAGCACTACCCATTGGAGTGGCCGCTATGAGTCCCTTTTTATGTTAGCTTTAAGTTCAGTTCAATTTTGATATTCACCGAATAAAGAGCACAAGCTCGTTCAATATAACTCCGGCAATCGCCGTTAACCATTTTATTATTTACAAACTGACTGAGTCTCTAGGCCAGCAGGTTAAGAAGGGCAGTCACCCTTCCAACATAATCCTCCTAATTCATCATTGGGACACCTTCGGCCAGCCGGCCAACAATCAACAGTGGACCTGTCGTCCGCCAGAGAAGAAGAAGAGAAGTCGCCGAGTACTGACGGCGATTCACCATTAACCGGATAAATAATTATATTAATTGGCGCCCACGTTAAATTACCCATCTAAGTCGGGAAATCATGTAAGTGAGCACTTCTGTTCCAAAAAATTTTTCCGGCATCTGCATTGGTAAAATATTTAAATACGCTATATTTTCTGCAGCTCTGTATTAGAGTTTCGTGTTAACATTTTTATAAATAAACATACTCACTAATTGGCTGACAATTTTATTGGTGTAATCACATGTGATATTATTTGTGTTTTTCATTGTTTGCATTTTTTAAAAAAAATTCTTTCAATAAATATCTTAGTGCCCAATATTATCGCCAATATAACTACCAGATTACATATTTAATACCCAGCCTAGACGCAAAGGCGCCGCCGGGAAATAAATTTATTAATTGTGCATTTATTGATATATTTTTATTGGCGACGGATACTGTCTCATTTAAATTTGTGCATTTAATTTACCCCTTATATGTAGTCATCTTTTTGCTTACACCTAAATTCTTTGTGTTAGCTTGGCAACAGTCTTGGGTTTGTTTTTGTTTCCATCGCTTACCCACTCCACTACGACACTCGAACTCGACACCGCGACGTTTGTATTCCGATTTTGTTTAGCTTCGCTTCTTTGTCTTTCAGAGCGGCAGCTTAGCCACCACGGATCTTTACTGTGTCAATTTTTGTTGTTTATATTTTTGTTTGCCATAGCGGAGACCCGGTCCCCGTGATCCCCCTCTCCTTGTCACTGCTTGGCGAGGCAACAGCTCAATTTCCAACGAGCTCTCGTCCATCGTTACCAAGCGGCATCTCAGCCCCCGCGGCCCCCTCGCTATATCCGTGGGCAAGACCGCTTGAGCATGCATTAAATCGCTGGGCCGATTTAGCTTGCACGGCTCCATATGAGCAACCCATTCCAACAATATAGGAACAGCAACCAGATCCCCAGTGACTCTGAATCAGAGACTGAAGGGCCGGCAAAAACTTCTACACCGAAAAGTGTAATCGTCGGCACTCCCTCAGCCAGAAACATGGCATTTAACCCAGATCAAATAAAGGCGGTAGTAGACGCTGCCGTCAACCATGCCCTACAGGACAGCCAGCGCAGGGAGAATAAGTTGCGCCAGACTATCCAACAACTGCCCAACCAAGTGGCGGCGATGCAGGTCGCACCTGCCCCAACAGTAGCTCCTCAGATTAAAGTTTATACACCCATAGACATTAATAACACCGTCATTTGTAATGAGCCACTAGACGCCGTCAAATGCCTGCCCGAATTTTCGGGTGCCCAGGAAACATACGTCTCCTGGCGGCAGGCGGCAGTAGGCGCATACTATATTTTTAAGAATTTCGTAGGAAGTTCACGCCATTATCAGGCAGTTATTATAATTAGGAGCAAAATAAGGGGACCGGCTGATGCAGTGCTATCCTCATTTGGCACAGTGCTTAATTTCGACGCGATTATAAATCGACTCGACTTTACTTATAGTGACAAGCGGACAATGCATGTCATAGAGCAGGAGATGGGCACCCTCAGACAGGGGAGTCTCTCGCTTCTACAATATTATGACGAGGTTGAAAGGAAGCTCACCCTCCTCACCAACAAGGCGACCATGACATACGAAGCCTCGGCTGCACGAGTTTTATGCGAAAAATTCCGTGATGATGCCCTTCGCGTATTTATCTCAGGATTAAAACGCAGCCTCACTGACGTCCTCTTCGCGGCGAAGCCCAAAGACATGCCATCAGCACTTGCCTTGGCTCAAGAGGTGGAGGCGAACCATGATAGGTATACCTTTGCATCATCATTTGCAAGAAGCCAGGAAGACAGGGAGAAAAAACAATTTCCTAAGGCGCAAGAGCGTCCGCAGGCCGCCGCTCATGCTAATTCCCAATATAGTGGCGGTAAAAATCCCCATTTTACTAAGCAACACAAGGCACAAGTCCACCCTGCTCCACGCAGCGATAGGCACCAGGGAGACACTCCAGAACCCATGGAAGTGGATCCATCATTGTCTAGGATGCTTAAGCCATCACAGGCCCCGGCATACCAGAATAGGAAGCCGGCGACATCCGACAAGTCGCGCCCACAAAAAAGGCAAAGGGTAAATCACATTGCCCAGGGCGCTGACAAAACTGGTGATACGTACACCACAGCTGCCTCTAGCGCGGCACAAGAAATTGATGACGATGCCATCAGCGAGTACGACTTGGACGCCATCAATTTTTTAGGGGAAAATCCCTGCTACCCGTCATCAGACGAAGAGTAGCGGGGATCGACATGAGACTCCTAGTCGATACGGGCGCGGCCAAAAATTTCATCCGACCACATGAAGGACTGAAAGGCGTCCGCCCGGTAGAAACTCCATTCACGATTCATTCGATCCATGGAGTCACCAAAATCACGAAGAAATGCTTCGTGTCAATTTTCAACTTGAAGGCCACGTTCTTCATTTTACCAGATTTGTCTTCCTTTGATGGAATAATCGGCCTCGACCTTTTAAAGCAGGCAGGGGCGTCACTTTGTCTGGCCTCCGGCCAGCTCAAATGGGGCACGGAAGTAGAGAAAATTGGTTTTCATACTTGCCCTGATGTAAATTTCACTGAGGTGGATTGCTCAGACGCACCACCTTTGGTCCGAAAAGCATTTTTGAAAATGCTCAGCGATAGGAAAAAAACCTTCGCTGACCCCAACGAGGCTCTATCTTACAATACGTCGGTGGTAGCCACCATCAGAACTGTTGATGAGAAGCCCATTTATGCCAAACTTTACCCATATCCAATGGGGGCAGCTGATTTTGTCAATGGCGAAATCCAAGATCTGCTAAAAAATGGCATCATCCAAAAGTCAAAATCCCCCTACAATAACCCAATATGGGTAGTAGATAAAAAGGGCACCGACGAAACTGGCAAGCGGAAAATGCGTTTGGTATTGGATTTTCGCAAACTAAACGAGAAAACAATACCCGATCGATACCCCATGCCGAACATCTCGATGATATTAGGAAACTTAGGCAAGGCCAAGTATTTCACAACCCTGGACTTGAAGTCCGGCTATCATCAGATCACGCTGGCAGAATTCGACCGTGAAAAAACTTCCTTTTCCGTTAACGGAGGAAAGTACGAGTTTCGCAGAATGCCATTTGGATTAAAAAATGCAGCCAGCATTTTCCAAAGAACAATTGACGACATACTGCGAGAGCAGATTGGCAAATTTTGCTATGTCTATGTTGATGATGTTATCGTCTTTTCGGAGGACGAAAACTCCCACATCCGGCACGAGGATTGGGTTCTCAAGAGCCTACACGATGCAAATATGAGGGTATCAACAGAAAAGTCACGCTTTTTCAAGAAAAGCGTTAGCTTTTTAGGGTTCATAGTCACCAATAACGGGGCTACCACAGACCCAGAAAAAATAAAAGCCATTCAGGAGTTCCCAGAGCCTAAGAACATATTCGAGGTCAGATCATTCCTTGGCTTGGCCAGCTATTATAGATGCTTCATAAAAGATTTTGCGTCTATAGCTAGGCCCATCACTGATATCCTGAAAGGGGAACTTGGAAGTGTCAGCAGACACAGATCCAGGAACATCCAGGTGCAGTTCAGCGAGCCCCAACGGCTGGCTTTCCAAAAGCTGCGTAACATTCTGGCTTCAGAGGATGTCATCCTCAAATACCCCGATTATAAAAAGGCATTCGATCTAACGACGGATGCCTCGGCATTTGGCATTGGCGCGGTACTATCCCAAGAGGGAAGACCCATTACCATGATCTCGAGAACCCTAAAGGACAGAGAAGTTAATTACGCCACTAATGAGCGTGAATTATTAGCCATAGTTTGGGCGCTGGCCAAGTTACGCCACTATTTATATGCAGTAAAAGACATAAATATCTTTACTGATCACCAACCGTTGACCTTCGCAGTATCGGAGTTCAATCCGAATGCGAAGATCAAACGATGGAAAGCCCGCATCGACGAGTCCGGCGCTAAAATTTTTTACAAGCCCGGCAAAGATAATCTCGTTGCGGATGCCCTCTCAAGACAGCAACTTAACGTTGTGGAAGAGGAAGAAGCTTTTTCTAGCGCGGCCACAATTCACAGTGAGCTGTCGCTAACCTATACCATTGAAACCACGGACAAGCCTTTAAATTGCTTTCAGAACCAGATAACTCTGGAGGAGGCACGCTTTCCGTTGAAACGCAGCTTCGTCCTCTTTGGAAACAAGAGACGGCATGTGATTAATTTCTCATGCAAAGAGTCATTACTTGATGAACTAGCGGATATAATCGTTCCTAAAGGCGTAAACGCCATTCGTTGTGACTTGCACACGCTGGCAATGATACGGGACGAATTGGTTCGGCAGTTTCCAGCCACCAAATTTTGGCATTGCAAAAATCGTGTAACGGATATTTTTGCAGTTCCTGAGAGACGGGAAATCCTCACCGTCGAGCACAACAGGGCTCACAGATCGGCCCAAGAAAATGTTAAGCAGATACTCTCCGAGTACTACTTTCCAAAGATGGCCAAGCTAGCCACCGAGATTGTAGCAAACTGCAAAACATGTGCGAAAGCCAAGTACGATAGGCACCCAAAGAAGCATGAGCTAGGCGAGACTCCGATCCCCTCTCATGTGGGAGAACTACTACATATCGACATCTTTTCCACAGACAAGAAATACTTCCTCACTTGCATCGACAAGTTTTCGAAGTTTGCAGTTGTGCAACATGTCCACTCCAGGACAATCGAGGATCTTAAACCGGCCATACTCCAAATCATGAACTTTTTCCCTGGGGCTAGAGTAGTCTATTGCGATAATGAACCTTCGTTAAACTCGCACACTATCTCAGCCATGCTTGACAACCATTTTGGTGTTAGCATTGCAAATGCCCCACCACTTCATAGCGTCTCAAACGGGCAAGTAGAGCGCTTTCACAGCACCCTCTTGGAGCTTGCTCGTTGCCTAAAGATCGACAAGGGGATAACCGATACTGTGGAAATTATTTTATTGGCAACCGCCAAATATAATAAATCAATTCACTCTGTCGTTGACAAACGGCCGGTCGACATCGTGCAAAAGCACCCAGACGACCCACAGACGGACGTCCAGAATAAGATCGTTAGGGCACAAAACACGCTCAGGGCCAGGAAAATGCCTCCCGACAATGCAGAACATTCGAAGTCGGCGAGAAAGTTTTGGTTAAGTCAAACCGAAGGCTTGGCAATAAACTCACACCACTGTGTGAGGAAAAAGCTGTTGAAGCGGACCTGGGGACCACGGTCCTCATTAGGGAGGGTGGTCCACAAGGACAACATTAGATAATAATTCATTTTTTTCTACTGTTTACACCTAGCCACTTGGCGTAAGTTTTCTTTTCCACATTTTTTCACCCATAGCCACTTGGCATTAGTTTTTTTCCATATTTTCTAACCCCTATTCACTTGGTATAAGTTTTTGTTATAATTGTGCTTTTTTCTTTATGCTTTGGTGGTGGGCTACAATATTTTAAACAAACACTACAATACATCCAATATTACAGGTTCGCATTCGTATCCCTGTTAGTCCTGCTTACCGTAACATCGGGGCACGTCTCGGACTACTCACAGGCCAAATATATTCCCATCATTGATGGTAGAATTTTAGTTTGGGAAGAATTCGCGTTCGTTACACACTCGGCGAATCTCTCGGAATATAGGCGCGTGGTGGAAGAAACGGATGGCATGTCCAGCATGTTTCCCCAGTCACACATGCAGAAACTTTTGAGTGTCGATGTCGCTCATCTGCGTGACCTGCTCGACTCGTTGAGCATCCACCATAGGGTAGCTAGGAGTTTGGATTTCCTAGGAGCGGAGTTAAAGGTAGTGGCGGGTACGCCAGATGCAGAGGATTTCGAAAAAATTAAATTTAATGAATTTCAGTTAATAAATGCAAACAATAGGCAGATAAACATCAATAGTAAAGTACAAGACCAAATTAATAATATTACTACCACCGTCAACCAACTTCTGAGGTCAGCCAAGGGAACCCAAGTTGACACGGGGCATCTTTATGAGATGTTATTATCCCGAAATAGAATGATTAGTATGGAGCTGCAAAATTTATTACTAGCGATAGCTCTAGCTAAGGCCAACATTGTGAGCCCTAGTATACTAGATCATGCAGACCTAGAAGATATATGGATAGCAGAGCCCACAGATACCCCCATCAAAGACTTATTGTCCGTTGCTTCCGTTAAAATATTACAGTCCGATAACTTTTTGTATTTTGTCATCAAATTTCCAATAATTAAGTCGTCGTGTATTAAAATTACTGTTTTCCCCGTGTCCCATCATGACACGATGCTCAGGCTGGAGGACAAAATAATAGCTGATTGCAATGGAGCAATTCGCACGGTCAACAATTGCTCCACAACACCTGGAGCCACATTTTGCCAGCTGGCGTTAAGAAGGTCGTGCGCGCAAGAGCTCCACGTTGGAGGCATAGCGCACTGTGACATCCAGCACAGCGATCTACATCCAATTACTCACGTAGATGAAGGCATTATAATTGTAAACGATCGTCCTGCACGTGTGAGTGTGGATAATGGCACTTACATCCATGTACGAGGCACGCATCTCATTACCTTTACTGAGAGTGCCATAGTTAATGAAACCCGATATGTCAACAATGACAGGGCCCAGAAGAGGGTCCCAGGAGTAGCCAGCTCGCCCTCCCTGAATATTACTATGGAGCACAACATCCTCAGTCTTCCGTACCTTCACCGCTTGAGTGAGCGTAATCTGGAACACATCAAGAGAGTCGGGGAGAATATCAACGACTATCATTCACATCAGATAGTACTGGTGGCAGGAGCAATATGCTGCGCGTTGATCTGCGTCGGTTTCACCTATCGGCGAGTCATCCAGGCCAGGAGAGCTACGGCCCAGATAGCAGATATGATCGCCCAAATAGGGTCGGCCGAGGGCGGCCTTAATCCTGAGGGGGAGTAGTTAACTAAGTTAACCGGGCGAAGGCAATGACCGATCGCCCGAAAGCTCGCTCCGGCCAAATTGCTGACACAGCGTCTGGCCGGAAGCTCGTGCATAGCCGGCAAGCACTACCCATTGGAGTGGCCGCTATGAGTCCCTTTTTATGTTAGCTTTAAGTTCAGTTCAATTTTGATATTCACCGAATGAAGAGCACAAGCTTGTTCAATATAACTCCGGCAATCGCCGTTAACCATTTTATTATTTACAAACTGACTGAGTCTCTAGGCCAGCAGGTTAAGAAGGGCAGTCACCCTTCCAACATAATCCTCCTAATTCATCATTGGGACACCTTCGGCCAGCCGGCCAACAATCAACAGTGGACCTGTCGTCCGCCAGAGAAGAAGAAGAGAGT